>NW_028318095.1:24540000-24792500 GCF_062004578.1 Staurois parvus
TTCCCCAGCAGATACTGGCAGACAGAAAAGTAGGATGCCGACCCAGTATAACCCCTCCTCTACCCAGCATCCCTCTGTTTTTTGCTAGTGTCCTAGGAATTTGAATGACTTTTCTTGAACTCTGCTGAAAAATTCTAAGGTCCCTTTTACACTGATCTGTTGAAAAGATGCAGTAAAAACACCTCCTGATTCCAATCATGAACCTGTGAAATTTGAACATGTGACTCAAAACGTGGGTGTGTTTTTGATGCGTTTTTGGTTCGTTTTCTGTAGAAATCGATGGGAGTTGCATTTTGGCAATTTTTTGAAATGCGCACTAAACATGTAGAATACAGGACTCATGTGAAGCGTTACATAGGATTTAAAGGGATGCATTTTTCATGCATTTTTCTCCTGCCTTTTTTAACCCTGAAAATGCATCCCATTATACCTGTGTTTGAATCAATTCTCTATGGCAACTGGAAATGTCTTGAAAAATCCTGGTAACCTCCTGACATTGTCAGAGCCCTTCAAGTTTGAGAGGGAGCTAATAGATTGGTGGTCTCTTCCACCACACATGCACCAGTTATCCACAGTTGCATACCTTTCTCCCCTTTTGGGATTTTACTGACAATTTGCCAACTTCAATCCACTTATCCCCATATGATTGACTTAAGTGGCTTTCTGTCCTATCTTGGTGGTGACCCTAATCTGCTAAACTGTCAGAATGGATATGCTCTCTTAAAGGGGAAACCTTCAATTGCTAGAGCAGCTTCCTATGTAATGGAGCACTTGGAAAAAATGTTTGGAGTTTCTTGCTTCAACTTTGATAAATTTGTTACAACCGTCTAATCTAGTGTCTCGAATGGGACTGATGCACGTGTAGGGCACTTCGTCTGCATGCTTGGGACACAGATGAAATATCTAGGGAGCATCTGATTTGCTTGTCTTTGAGGGACTTGGTCTCTTCAGACCTGCTGTTTATACTATTATTAGTCATGCCAGCAGTGGTTGGGACATGCTTCTGCCTCAAAGCAGGAGGTCTAGGGAAGGGTTGCAAGAACCCCTTCCCTACTGCCTCATCCACTGCAATTGTTGAACTTAGGCACTCAGAGTCTGCATCTTACTCAGACCACAGAAGTTGCAGCCAGACAGCTACTAATCCTTCTCTTAATCCCTCTGCATGATGACACCCCCCCACCTTTTCATATTAGGGCTTTTTGTTTATCCAGCTGGTTCTCTAGGCAGTATATCCTGTAGCTATAAGGCTAAACCCAAAGGGCTAACCCCTTGCTCAGTGTTCCCTCATCAGTCTTTCTCTAGGAATTATTTCAAAGGCATAGCTGCCAAGTCTTGTTTGTGTCCCCCACATTTTGGGACCAATGGTTCATCCATTGGCATGAACATACCTTCAGAAAAAATGACACCATTGACTCTAAACCCCAACCACCCATAAGCCCTATTCCTGACCTGCAAGGTAAACAAGAATTTGCTCAGAGTGGTTCCTTTTCTGATCAGGTTCTACCCTTTCAACATTCCCCAGAATTACCCACTTATAGGTAGTGTTTTTTTACCTTCATCCTAGTGCCCTTTCCTGGCATCACTATTGCAGTACTCTCAGGAGACGCCTTCTAAAGAGGGTCTCTTTTCTGGACTCTCTCAGTAGTTATCCTTGTGCTAGACCTTACACCTTCAAGCTTCACTTAGAGATGTCCTCTCCTGGCTATCAGTCAGGTTCCCTTGGTTTAGCAATGGGCCAAGGAGGTTTGTCCAAGGCCCTCACTAAGAGGTCCCCTTCTGGTGATCCTTTGCTCTTTTCCCTTCCATTCAAGGCAATTATACCTTCAACCCCCTTTGGACTGTTGGAGGAGGACCTTTTACATTGGTTCCTCTTTTTCTTGGGTGCTCTTAGTCCCATCAGCCTCCCTTTTTGGGGTCAGGGTTGTTTGAGCTCAAGGAGAGACATGTAAATGATCCCCTTGCATCAAGAAGCCCTGGATGCTACTTTGCTGTCTATGGCTAGGGGCAGGGTGGCATCTTCCCATTACCCTCAGAATGCTTGTCTGTCTGGTGTCTGCCCACCCGGGATATTCCTTTAGTTCACCAGAACAGACTGTTTCCAACCTTGTTGGATGGTCCTTCCTTGAGCTACCGCACTGATCTTTGTTCTTTTGTTCATGTTATTTTGTTGAGAGCACTCTCTCAGCTTTTCTATTTTGCTGCAAGATTGGCTGCTTAAACAGGTAGCCCTTTCTTCACCATGGAACTTCTTTCTCAGCTTATAGAGTTTAAAGTACAATTCTTGTAGCGTACAATTCTTCTGTCTCTCTTATAGTGACTTTCTTGTCTTTTTTTTTTTTTGGACTTTTCATTACCAGTTGGCCCTGGAGTGGCTTCTTCCAATCTATCTTTATTCAGGTGTTGGGTCATGCAGATTCATCTGATACATAATGATCCTCAAAACCATTTGGTCCTATCAATTGCTGTTGACTACCCCTCAGTTGGGCTGCTTTTAGTTGTCCTGACTATAATAGAATTCCTGTGTCCCTTCATGGCCAATAAAATAATAATTTTGGCTCCTTGGATTAGTAACCATGGAAGTCTAACTTTAACATAACATGCTTTTGCTCCTCATAATATAGACTGCCTCAAGACCCAACAAGGCTTGTGATAGCTTCCTGATTTAGTATAGACTTCATACTTCTTCCTCCCCTTTGTTTTTTTCTTTTTTCATTTTTGTCATTGCTGCCATCAAGATTGTATGCTACATCCCATTATGAATATTTCTACATTTTCTTTCCTGTCCTTTCTGCATACTGTTTTTATTCTTACTATATATAGCTTTTAGTCCTCACGCCCTTACCCCTGCTATTCCTTTGCTGGTTATTGTTTTGAAGCTAGTTATAATTTCACGTTAAGCACTTTCAGCGATGTTGTTTTATTCTGCAACTCAATATCCTCCCTTTCTATGATATACCAATACATACTTGTGGTAAAAAAAATATAGATTTGTACTTACCTTAAATTATTTTTATTGTAGTCTGTTGACGGACACAGGCTGCATCCTTCTGTGTTTTCTCTGGCCCTGTGTATTGCTCTCGCACAAAATTGAGTTGTGCTGGGTAGAAGAGAAGTTATACATTGGGCTCGCTTACTGCTTTTCCATTGGTCGGTGTCCTAAATTCCTTGGTGGTAGTATAACCCAACTGTAATAAAATTCCTGTGTCCCTCAGTGGTTTACAGTAAGTCCAAGATCAATCAATCTTTTTCTTTCTGCAGGGGTGTGGAAATTTTTGAAAGAACTACTTGTCCAGGGACTAAATCAGGGCCCCAATCTACTTGTCCCTCATGACAATCTACTTGTCCAGATAAAAAAAAAATTTTTTTTAAACAAAATCATATTTAAATCTGAATTGCTTTTAGGAATGTCTGGGGCTTTTAAAAATGAAAAGGACTTTATGGCTGTGACACAATGCGGTGCCTGACCCCTGCCCTTCTCACCAACTTGTGACAGAGGACCATCCAATCTCACACCACGCTTGGTTTTAGCAGAGTCCAATTGCCCAAGCAAAAATGTTGCCTTGGCTCTCAGGTCCGTTAAGATGTTCCTTGATTGATGTTAAACGAGAGCTCCTCCTTCACAAGTCCTGTCAGTCCTTTTCTATGATATCAAGGGGGTGTGGACAGAGATCAACTGACCAATAATCCAGGGTGTTGGGAGGTCACCAAATTTATGACCAAGTCCCAACTACAGTTTTACAGTAATATTAATAACCTCCAATACGTTCAGGTGGAATTCTAGTAACTGGCAGATTAATATTCAGAATTGTTTTTCGAACCCAGGGATACCAAACACAGAGTACCTTTGTCACCCAGGAGGGAAGAGACTGCTTTCTCCCCTTTCCTAAGTGCATGTATGACCTTGATTTGTTTGGTATGATATCCCCTATTCAAATATATACCTAATATTAAAGTGCCCTGTTCCTGTTGAATTCTATGAATTGTATGTGGAATTGTTACATGTGGAATAGACTTTTTATAGCACACTCTGTATTCCTAGAGCTCTAATGGTCTTACAGGTCATGTGTGATTGCTTGACTGAGTTATTATTGTTTTACAATAGGGTAGAGGAAATTGTTTTCCATAGTTCATGGAAAACAGACATCCTGTCAAGACTAATTAGCTGTTTACAGCCCTGGAGGCTGGCATCTATTTGTGTTTTAATTAAGCTAAGAGGCTTTTTTGAAGTTCCTTACAACTTACAGCTACAAATTCCAGTTTTCGGGAGGAAGATTATTGCTTATCAAAAACAAAAATGCTGAAACCTTAACAAGATGGCTGTTGTGTGCAGCTTCCATGCCTCTATTGCGCCCAATTGTTACTATGGCAACTTAAACATTTAATATTTTTAACATTGCACTGTTTATCTCCTCCTCCCCTCCCTGCCTCTCTCCAGCACTGCAACCAGGGACTAGCAAGGAGGGGAGAGACCTTGTAGTGTAATGGGCACTGATTGGATGCTCATCAGGAAGAGGAGTGTCAAACTTATCCTTTATCCCTTTCGCTGCCAGAGCCATTTTTGTACAAGTTTAAACAATCAGTTTAGGCCTGAAGATTACACAAAGCCCCCAAACATGATATATATTCTGAAAGCAGACACCCTAGAGAATAAAATAGTTGGAGTTCCAACTTTTTTATGTTGAGTGATATTGCATCAAAAGTTCAGTAAAAAATGCACGTAAGTTAATTTTAGGGCAAAAAAAGCAATAAATTACCCTATTTTTTGTAACATAAAAGATGAGGTTGCACCGAGTAAATTGATACCCAACACGTCAAACCTTAAATTTGTGTGCACTCGTGAAATGGCGACGAACTTCAGTACCCCATATTTTCTATAGGCGACACTTTTAAAGCCCCTTATAGGTCATAAGTAGTGTATGCTAGAATTATTGCTCTCATCCTGGCATGTGCAGTGATATGTAACGTGTATTGCAATCAAAGTTTTCGTGCATAGGTGCCCCAGCGTGTGCTTTTACGTTTGTATGTGTGTATATATGGGGGGGGGAATGTTATGTGCTTGGGTGTAACTTTCATTTTTTACAATTTTAAAAATATTTTTTTTTTACTTTTTTTTTCATCACATAGGGTACAAAGTCCCCTATGTGATGATTTTTGGTGACAGGTTCTCTTTATTGAGACATCCAAGGTCCCTGCATGTCTCCCTTGAATGTAATGCTGTGCACATCGCACTGCATTACATTCTTTCCCGGCCTCTACGGCTGGGAATCTGTCATCATAAAATCACTGCCGGGTCAGGACAGGAAGGGGAGGGGACAAGTCTGATTTCCTCCCTCTTCTCTAGCTGACGGCAGTGAATCAGTCTCGGGCCCGCAGATGGGCAAGCGGACTCACGGAGACATCACGCAGGGGGAGGCTCATATGGGGGAGGCTGGCACTGTGGGCTGGGTGGAAGCAATTGGCAGCAGTGCTGCCGTCCGAATGCTTCCATCTGCTTGACCGCAGCAGGGCTGAAGGTTAAAAAAAACTACCTGTCCGGCACCCGGAACTACATGACCTGGGCGTCGGGTGATATGAATTCAGCATTCCTGCTCTGCCTTCAAAATAGCATCACTTCTTATCCACGCAGTTTTTGAAGAAACTCTGCAGGTAGGTTGTTCCAAACATCCTGGAAAACTAACCACAGATCTTCTGTGGATGTAGGTTGCCTCAAATCCTTCTGGCTCTCCATGTAATCCCAGACAGACTCAGTGATGTTAAGATCAGGGCTCTGTGGGGGTCAACCATCACTTCCAGAACTTCTTGTTGTTCTTTACTCTGAAGATAGTTTATAAAGAAGAACTATAGACACATTGTTTTCATTTTGGATGGTGTGAGGAAGGGTTATAACCCCTGTCAGGTTTATTTCACCATCTGCGTCCCATTGAGGAGATTTTATTTTATTTTGATTTTTCTTCTGTTCAATTACTTTCTATTTTGTTAATTGATAAAAATAAACTATGAGCGCTTCTGCTTTTGAAAGCATTCTTCATTTACAGCATTTTTTCACTCCTGCCTAAGACTTTTGCACAGTAAAGTAATTTTTTTTTCTTTTCAGTAATCTTTTTTTTTTTTTTTTGTTTAGCTTTAAATACTGCAGTAAGATTAAGTGAATAGCTAGAAAGTTGTGTAGGATGGTTTTAAATCTTAAGCATTGGAGTACTGCAGGGAGTGTTAGATGACCTCTTGTTGGTGCTTCTGTTGTTCCCTACTCTGGGAACATCTGCTTGGAACTCCCATATCTTTCAGATCTGGTATGTTTTTAAGTGTTGGATAATCATTGGCTGCCATCACCATATTGGATCCTTCAACATCTATAAAGTGTCATCAGGATGAGTCTCATTCCCCAGTATTTGTCAAAGTGCATTGCAAATAAGAATTTCTGCCTGAAACCTTTGCTTGGATTTTTCCTGCCCATAGCAGATTCACATGTAGATCTTCAAAGCAAATCTAGCCAAATCTAAGTAGTAGCTCCTAGCAGTTTTGTTGAAGTAAACCTTTCAAACTGAGCACATGAAGTAAAAAGGTATATAATCTGCATGTAAAAATGAGTACCTCAAGAGATTTTGAGAACCTGGTTTTGAGGCAAATCTTGACATTTCCTGTAAATTATGATAGGGTTGGGGGTCAAAGTAAGCTTTTATAAATACAGTGAACACTAGCATATAACTTATAGCGGACCTTCTGTCATTTTTTCACTTTCACTGTTATAAACTGTCTGCTCGTTCATAACAATCATTGCAAAAAAAGATAACATTTTGGTGACAGTAAATACCTTTTTCCCTGTACTTCCAGTTTTTACAGTGGATATAAAAAGTCTACACACCTCTTTAAAATGTCAGGTTTATGTGATGCAAAAAAATGAGACCAGGATAAATCATTTCAGAACTTTTTCCACCTTTAATGTAACCTATAAACTATACAACTCAGTTGAACAACAAAGTGAAATCTTTTAGGTGGAGGGAAATAAAAATAAAAAACTAATATAATATTGTTGCATAAGTGTGCACACCCTTAAACTAATACTTTGTTGAAGCACCTTTTGATTTTATTACAGCACTTTCTATTATATACTCTATTATACACTCTAAAGCAGTCTTTTTTGGTATGAGTCTATCAGCATGGCACATCTTGACTTGGCAATATTTGCCCACTATTCCTTGCAAAGACACTCCAAATCTGTCAGATTGCGAGGGCATCTCCTGTTCACAGCCCTCTTCAAATCACAGCACAGATTTTTGATTGGATTCAGGTCTGTGCTCTGGCTGGGCCATTCCAAAACTTTAATCTTCTTCTGGTGATGCCATTCCTTTGTTGATTTGGATGTATGATTCGGGTTGTGGTCATGCTGAAAGATGAAGTTCCTCTTCATGTTCAGCTTTCTAGCAGAAGTCTGAAGATTTTGTGCCAACTGGAACTGTTCATAATTCCCTCTACCTTGACTAAGGCCCCAGTTCCAGCTGAAGAAAAACAGCCCCAAAGCATGATGCTGCCACCACCATGCTTCACTGTGGGTATGGTGTTTTTTTGGCGATGTGCAGTGTTGTTTTTGCGGCAAACATATATCTTTTGTTATTATGGCCAAAAAGTTCAACCTTGGTTTCATCAGACCATAACACATTTTCCCCAGGGATGTTGGATTCCCTTCGCCCGATGTCTGGGACATGTAGTTCTGGGCGCCAGGCAGGTAGTTTCTTTCTACCTTTAGCCCTGCTGCGGGCAAGCAGCAGGGCTCACCTGTCAGGTGAAGCAATCGGTGGCAGCGCTGCTGCCGATTGCTTCCACGCAGTGCCAGCCTCTCCGCATCCCGGCGTGAGGTCTCCCGGGCTCCGCTTGCCGATCTGCAGGCCTGGCTCGTCAGCTAGAGGGGAGGGAGAAGAGCGGACAAGTCCGCTCCCCTTCTTGTGCTGACCCGGAAGTGACGTTTGATGTCACTTCCGGGTCCCCGTTGAGAGATTGTAATGCAATCCCTGGGAAAGAGCAATCC
Source organism: Staurois parvus (assembly GCF_062004578.1). Taxonomy (NCBI): domain Eukaryota; kingdom Metazoa; phylum Chordata; class Amphibia; order Anura; family Ranidae; genus Staurois; species Staurois parvus. Next base: position 24,548,024 of record NW_028318095.1, read on the forward strand.
CCAGTGGAGCAGAGGGGAGACATCCAGGGTCTTTTAGACCTTGGATGTCTCAAAGAGAACCTGTCACCAAAAATCATCACATAGGGGACTTTGTCTCCTATGTGATGAAAAAAAAGTTTGTAAAAAATGAAAGTTACATCCAGGCATATACCACCCCCCCCCAAAAAAAAAAATATTGAGGCCCCCACATATACACTTGTAAAGCACACGCTGGGGCACCTACATATGAAACCGTCGATTGCGGTACACATGTCACATATTGCTGCGCACGCCAGAATGAGAGTAATAATTCTAGCAGCAGACCTCCGTAACGCTAAACTGGTGACCTACAAGGAGCTTTAAAAGTGTCGACCTATTGAAAATATAGGGTACTGAAGTTTGTCGCCATTTCACGAGCGCGCACAAATTTAGGGTTTGACAAGTTGGATATCTATTTACTCGATGCAACTTCGTCTTTTATATTTTACCAAAAAAAGGCAATTTAGTACTTTTTTGTGCCCTAAAAGTAACTATTTTTTACTGAAATTTTGCGGTAATACCATGCGACAAAATAAATTGAAACTACCACTATTTTATTCTTTAGGGTCTCTGCTTTCATAAAATATATAATGTTTGGGGGTTTTATGTAATATTCAGGTCTAAAATGATTTTTTAAACGTGTGCAAAAAATGGCTCTGGCAGCGAAAGGGGTAAAGTATAAGCCCTGAACCACCCTTTCCTGACGAGCAGCCAATCGGTGCTCATTACACTGTAAGGTCTCCCTCCTACCTGCTAATCCCTGGGTGTGGTGCTGGAGAGAGGCAGGGAGGGGAGGAGGAGATAAACAGCGCAATGTTAAAAATATTACACGTTTAAGTCGCCTTAAAGCTTCTTTTGTTTTTAAAAGCCCCAGACATTCCTAAAATCACCTCCGATTTAAATACAGTTTTGGTTAAAACATTTTTTATTTTTTTAATCTGGACAAGTAGATTGGAGCCCTGATTTAGTCCCTGGACAAGTAGCTTTTACAACAATTTCCACACCCTTGTTCCCACATGCTTTTGGGAGACTTGTGAGAGATGTGTTTTTGCAAAATTTAGCCGGGCTTGGGTGTTTTTCTTCATAAGAAAAGACTTCCATCTTGCCACTCAACCCCATAGCCCAGACATATGAAGAATACAGGAGATTGCTGTCACATGTACCACACAGCCAGTACTTGCCTGATATTCATGCAGCTGTTTTAATGTTGCTGTAGGCATCTTGGCAGCCTTCCAGACCAGTTTTCATCAAGTGTGGAGGGACACCCAGTTCTTGGTAATTTCACTGTTGCGCCATATTTTCTCCACTTGATGATGACTGTCTTCACTGTGTTCCATGGTATATCTAATACCTTGGAAATTCTTTTGTACGCTTCTCCTGACTGATACCTTTTAACAATAAGATCCTTCTGATGCTTTGGAAGCTCTCTGCGGACCATGGCTTTTGCTGTAGGATGCGACTAAGAAAATGCCAGGAAAGACCTACAAGAACAGCTGAACTTTATTTGGAGTTAATCTTAGGCACTTTAAATGATGGGAGGTTTGTACTGACTCCTATTTAACATGATTTTGAATGTGATTGCTTAATCCTGAACACAGCTATATCCCCAGTTATAAGAGGGTGTGCACACTTATGCAACCAAATTATTTTAGTTATTTGTGTTTACTTCCCCCTCCCTAAAAGACTTCAGTTTTATTTTCAATTGAGTTGCACAGTTTATAGGTCACATTAAAGGTAGAGAAAGTTCTGAAATAATTTTATCTTTGTCTCATTTTTTTTACATCACAGAAACCTGACATACAACAGGGGTGTGTAGACTATTTATATCCACTGTGTGTCCGTCATTCTAGACGGACGTGGACGGGCGGACGTGGGCTGCTGCAGTCCCGATGATTCCTGGGGTACAAACGTCACTAATCTTAGGTTTTTTTTTTTTTTTTTTTTTTTTCCTTATTCACTTTTGTGAGAGTTTGCAGCCAGGGGAAAAGGGGGAGGAGAGTGGAGGAGAGCTGGAGGACCAGATGAGGGCAGAGATGGAAGGAGACCCATGTGTGTTTTTACTGCACAGCTGAAACGATGCCCTACTGTGCATGCTCCTTCAGCCCACAGCAGAAGTTCGCTGCTGCTATAGCAATGTGCACGAGTAGGGCTGGAAGTGCTGTGCTTAATGTGCAGGTGCAATCAAACAAGCCTTTACTGCGCATATGCGAGAGTGAGCTGAACCTGTGGGGCGGAGTGGTAAGTCGAAAACCAGGAAGAGAGCAGCCAGGGCTTCATTTACCCAAAGTTAAAATGGCTGCATACAGGAAAAGGACATGTAAGGAAAATGACATTTTATTAAAATGTTGATTGTAAAGATTAATGGAAAAAAGATTACTATATATACGATTTTCACTATCTGTAAAGCTCAATGTGGTGTTTTTGGTAACAAATCAGCTTTTCCTGCAGTTTCTGTTTAAGATGACTGTATTTTTAGATCTGTTGAATGTTTTCACTGAAGGAATTCCCCTGCCTATGTTTTTTTTGTTTTTTAAATCTTGTGTGCCATTTGAACTACTCAGATATATGAAAAGTTATCTACAGGTTTTTCATTTTTATCTCTTTCATACTGTATATGTTTACAGTACAGTACTTTATTTACTAGCAATGTACAAATGTTGGCACTCCTTAAATCATTAATGGTAAATATTCTTGTGGATTTTGTTTTTTTTTGTATGATAGATCTTACAAAACTGGATCTGGGGTGAACAACAGAAGAACAGAGTTGTTTTTGAAAGAACACGAGCACCTCAGAAGGTAAGAAGGGAGCAATGGCAGCTCAATGTCTAGTCAGCAGTAAATGGGAAGAGGAGAATAGGTTAATATGTACAGTATGGATTTTAGCCTTCTAGGGCTTAATTGCTCCTCACAAAGAGCTAATGGTCAATAGGCTGAACCAGCAGCTATACACGCAGAGAGAGTTCATGCTCTATAGCTAAGTACGAGTTCAGCAGGTTTAAGAATAGAACTCATTACAAGAAAAGGGACTTCCTCGAAAGTAACAGGTCATCACAAATCTGGAACCTCTTTGTTTTGAATCACTTACCCAATGTAAAGCCATGTCAATGTGCTGTAGATACTTTCTTCTTAGTGGAAGAGCAGTAAATCTTCACTAGACAGCCGGTTCCATAGCTCTCATTAAAACTGCTCTGTAAAACTCTGTATATTGCTTTTATCCTTCTCATGGATGATTGTTCTTCAAGTGCTCGCTTTCACATTTCTCTTTAACTGTGGAGTTCTCAGAACACCACACAGACGCCTGTTTTATCCACATATGTAAATTTATTCAGTTGCTGAATCTATTTTAAATAGGAGCCATGTTCAGACCCCTCTAATTGTAGACACCTTCTATCTCAAATGAAATTTCAATTTATGATTGTAAACATACCTCCAGTGGGATAGAAAAAGTGAAAAAGACCAGTGCAAGATTAGGTCTCCAATGAAAAAAAAAAAAGGGCACCCATAGGTGCTGGGACTTTGTTATGAGTTTAAACAAGTTAGCGAGAGGGTAACAAATGTTTGAAGAGCCCACTGGCTCAGGTTAGGCTGCTCCTAACAGACTAGGATACCGTTCAGTGGGTACTCCAGCAGGTTACTAGAAGAAAATATGCATACAGTGCCTTGAAAAAGTATTCATACCCAGGGGCGGACTGACCATTTGGAAACTCGGGCACTGCCCGAGGGCCCGGGGTCAGTAGGGGGCCCCATGAGATGCCCCTGGTACCTTTTTTATAGGCTTTTTTGAGTTTGGGCAAGGACACAGGGGCCCCATGATTCCCTATTGCCCGGGGGCCCCATGAGTTGTCAGTCCGCCCCTGTTCATACCCCTTGAAATTTTCCACATTTTTCATGTTACAACCAAAAATTTAAATATATTTTATTAGGATTCTATGTGATAAACCAACACAAAGTGGCACATAATTGTGAAGTGGAAGGAAAATGATAAATGGTTTTCAAATGTTTTTGCAAATATGTGAAAAGTGTGGTGTGCATTTGCATTCAGCCCCCTTTACTCTGATACCCCTAACTAAAATCTAGTGAAACCAATTGCCTTCAGAAGTCACTTAATTAGTAAATACAGTCCACCTGTGTGTACTTTAATCTCAGTATAAATACAGCTGTTCTGTGAAGCTCTCACAGGTTTGTTAGAGAACATTAATGAATAAACAGCATCATGAAGGTCAAGGAACACACCAGACAGGTCAGGGATAAAGTTGTAGAGAAGTTTAAAGCAGGGTTAGGTTATAAAAAATATCCCAAGCTTTAAACATCTCACAGATCACTGTTTAATCCATCATCCGAAAATGGAAAGAGTATGGCACAACTGCAAACCTACCAATATACACACAAACATCCGAAGGCCGCACATCCAGTAAAATCACCTTTATTTCTTCTTATAGTATATTCCACAAATATGACAGGGACAGGGATACAGGACTCCTATTCTTAGCTATGACTAAGCGCTAGTGGAGCGTGAAACGCATTAGTGGTCCTGTATCCCTGTCATATTTGTTGAAATATGCTATTAGAAGAAATAAAGGTTATTTTACTGGATGTGCAGCCATCGGATGTTTATTCGTATATTGGAGTCTGTTGCCAACAGAGCCAGCACCTTAGGATTTAGTGCGTGTATGGTAGTGGAAGAGGGAACTAACCTGGAGCGGTGGTTTTTGTTTGGTTTTTTTTTTTTTGTTTTTTTTTAAAACCTACCAAGACATGGCCGTCCACCTAAACTGACAGGCTGCGCAAGGAGATATTAATCAGAGAAGCAGCCAAGAGGCCCATAGTAACTCTGGAGGAGCTGCAGAGATCCACAGCTCAGGTGGGAGAATCTGTCCACAGGACAACTATTAATCATGCACTCCACAAATCTGGCCTTTATGGAAGAGTGGCAAGAAGAAACCAATTGTTGAAAGAAAGCCATAAGAAGTCCCCTTTGCAGTTTTTGAGAAGCGATGTGGGGGACACAGCAAACATGTGGAAGAAGGTGCTCTGGTCAGATGAGACCAAAATTTAACTTTTTGGCCTAAAACCAAAACGCTATATGTGGTGGAAAACTAACACTGCACATCGTCCTAAACAACATCCCCACTGTGAAACGTGGTGGCAGCATCATGTTGTGCAGATGCTTTTCTTCAGCAGGGACAGGGAAGCTGGTCAGAGTTGCTGGGAAGATGGATGGAGCCAAATGCAGGGCAATCTTAGACGAGATCCTGTTAGTTTGCAAAAGACTTGAGACTGGGGCAGAGGTTCACCTTCCAGCCGGACAACGACCCTAAGCATACAGCCAGATATACAATGAAATGGTTTAGATCAAAGCATATTCATGTGTTAGAATGGCCAAATCAAAGTCCAGACCTAAATCCTACTGAGAATCTGTGGCAAGACTTGAAAAGTGCTGTTCACAGATACTCTGCATCCAGTCTGACAAAGCTTGAGCTATTTTGCAAAGAATGGGGAAAAATGTCACTGTCTAGATGTACAAAGCTGGTAGAGACATCCCCAAAAAGACTTGCAGCTGTAATTGCAGTGAAAGGTGGTTCTACAAAGTATTGACTCAGGGCTGAATACAAATGCACGCTACACTTTTCAGATATTTACTTGTAAAAAACTTTGAAAACCATTTATCATTTTCCTTCCACTTAACAATTACGTGCCACTTTGTGTTGGTCTATCACATAAAATCCCAATATAATACATTTATGTTTTTGTTTCTAACATGACAAAATGTGGAAAATTTCAAGGGGTAAGAATACTTTTTCAATGCACTGTATATGGAAGGAGCACTAGACCAAAAGGTAAGAGTCCAAATTAATTTATTTATATTGTATCAAAAGACAGTCAACACGTTTCAGGGGTCAAAGGAACTCTCCCTTCATCAAGGCTTCAGTTAAACATGAGAACCTTGGGTGCACTCAAAGTAAAGGCTTTCCTATTTGAATCTGTGCAGGGAAGCTGACTGCTGGATTAGTATTCCTGGCCAGCAGTATTTGCATCAGCAGTCAAAGTAACATTTTAGTACAAATAATTGTATTTTTTTTTTTATTTCCTATCGGTAATCCTAATCAAGGATACCGCTTCCCTGCACAGATTCAAACAGGAAAGCCTTTACTTTGAATCCACCCAAGGTTCTCATTTTTAATTGAAACCCTGATGAAGGGGAGTTGCTTTGACTCCCACAATGCGCTGGCTGTCTTTTTAACACATTATCAATAAATTATTTTGGACTCTTATCTTTTGGTCTGGCGTTCCTTCCATATTTTCACGTTTTTTGTTTTTTTTTCTAGTGCAGGATTAAAGGATAAGGTCACTTTTCATAACATGTTACACCCCCAATCTCCAATTTGACAGCTAGCGAGTATCTTCTCCCCCCTCGCTAGGTGTCAAATTAAAAAAAAAAAATGTGGCTGCCTACACGGCCGCGTCACTCATTCACAGTCATCTTTGAATGAGAGGCTACAAGTCCTTACAGCCTGACCGCATGTCAGCTTTTAGTCCTCTATGAACTACCATGGTGCTGTGAAGCGCCCTGGTAGTTCATTCATTCTTCCTGTCAATATATCTGCCTGTCCGTATATCCCATACGAGCAAGAAGATATACTGACAGATCTGCAGGAGACCTGCATGACATCAGCGAACTGGTGATCGCTGGTACAGTGGTTTACAGGCTCCTGCAGACAAAAATAATAAATGCACATTTTTTTAGCTGCAGAAAAATGTGCATTTATTATTTTTTTCTAAAAGGTGAACTTATCCTTTAAGTGACACAGATGTTATTGGGAGGTCCTAATGATTAGACAACTCGTAAACATCAGTTTAGATGAGTTGTAGTGTTCATACTCCCTAGAATCTTTATCCTGACGTGGATGGGCAGAAACATGATGCCCTGCTGTAGCACTAGGGCCCAGTAATGGCAACCATGTAGTTAACGCTTGCTTTACCTTTTGTCATTGAAAATAAGTAAGGATCAGCCTTTTATCACAGACACCTTAAAACCTAGTGAATCTGATAATGACTGTGCTTATCACCTCCTAGAGTAGCCCTAAACAGTGTGATCTGTGCCTAAGCATTTCGCTGTCAAATCCGATGTAATCAAGGAGCTCAGGGTCACCTAACTCTAAGCCCAACTGAAGTCATTTTACCACTTTATTATTTGGTAAATGTAACATTCCACCAGCAGTCATTCATTTTAAATACATGAGTTTACTATGTTTTATATTTTCTTTATATACTTGCTGATCCCTTTTTTTCCCCCCCTCAAGTTAGCTGTCAAACTTACTTGCTATTAGCTTCTCAATGGCTTTGAGAAACTATTTGTAGCTTCTTACTAGACTAGTACAACTATCGAGGTTTATCTTTATTAAGTTAGCAATTAACTGTAGCTGTGCATTGTTGCCTCCAGGGGGCAGTGCGTGTTTGTCAGTTTTAATTCAAACTACAAAACATCAATTCAGCAGTTCCACAATTTAACCAGGACTACTCTGAGTGTTTTCAGGTAATTAAAGTTCAGATTAATTGCTTGTAATAGTTGCAGTGGATCACAAGTGATGGTATGATTCCCTGCTGAATCTGTAGCCAGGGCAGATAAATTCATTATCATACTTTCAAGTGTAATTTGTGGAATCAGAAACTTCTGTTATTGTATTTAGTCATAACATATGATGCACTTCATGAGGGCCTGTTCATTTTGTTTTCCTATAGGGGGGAAATACAACATATCACGCTATAAGAATCTTCTTAATCGGGGCTTAGCCAAACATACTAAGGATAGTAAAGAAAGACTTAAAGTGACACTAAACTCTATTGAAATAAAAAAAATTCTAAAGGCAGAAGGTTTTCTTTAATTGTCCGCTTCTCCCCAGCCCCCCCCCCCCCAACACTTACCTGACCTCCCTGACCTGGATGCAGTGCTGTGCCTGCTGCTGTTATCAATCAAACCCTATAAGGAGGAAGTGGGGCAAGCCACACAGCTTGTGTTGATTGACAGACACAGCCCGGCTCCGGTTTGAGCCCCACATAGCAAGCTTACTATGAGAGGGAACTTGGAAGAGAGGAGGAGCTGAGAGCACCAGCAGGGAACCCCAGAACAGGATATTCATGACTGCTCTCTACAAACCATTGCACAGAGAAGGTAAGTATAACATATTATTAAAAAAAACAACTTTACAATCATTTTTAAAGAAAAAGTACCTTCTAATTCTCCCAGCCTCCTCCAAATCTCCATATTTATTATTTTTTTCTGCTGCTGTGATCTGACTTTCAGTTAGATGGTGGCCACATTCGGTCTCCATGGTCCCATCGTATGTAGGCGCATAACCATCCTCTTTGCTTCTACCTGACACAAACTAGAGACTATGGGATATGTGGTGTATAGTGCATAAAGCAATGTACATGACCGCAGCTAATGCGCTCATACTGTACCAAATGGAACAACATATTTAGCTTAAAAAAAAAAAAAAGTTACTGCAGTCGATTTCATAATCGTTTCTGAACAGAAGCAGAAGGTAAATAAACATGTTCTGTAGTGACCATGTCCTCAGAATGCATACAAAGGGCTCCTGCTGCTTCCTGTGAGCATGCTCCAGATTCTTTCTCCCAAAATATGCGGGTTTTAAAGTAGAACTGTAAGCGAAACTTTTTTCTCATTTTGGATAGAGTATGGGAGGGTTATAACCCCTGTCAGATTTTTTAACCGTTATCTGTGTCCATTGTAGAGATTTCCCTTCACTTCCTGTCCCATAGCCAAACAGAAAGTAACAGGAAATCCCTGCAAATTAAGGGGATTTCTTAGGGACACCCAAGTTACCAGAACTAGTGTTCCTATTGGAAGGTTTCCCCTATCTTACTATTATGGGAACAACCCAAAATGTTAGATTTTCTTTTACTTTTACTTTCAGTGATAATGTAAATAGGACAAATAGAGAGGGCGAATCTCCTTAATGGGGCACAGATAGCAATATAAACTGACAAGTATTCTTCTCCCTCTCCACTTATCCAAAACTTTTGCCTCCAAAGATTTGTCTTTAGGTATACTTTAATAAATGTGGAGTGGGTGAACTCTTTATAGGCAGTGGTGTGTAGTGCCACATTTTCTCCACCTCTTCACAGAAAACCGTAGAGAATCGGTTACAGATTTTACCTTCCCAGTTGAAATTGTGATGCTGTTCATTTGTATTTCATACACACCTGGATTGTCTCAAATTTCAGCTGGAGTAGTTTGTATTGTACAACAGTTTGAGACACTTTTTGGCTACCTTAATTGTCGTTGCACACCATAAAAACCCAGTCCAGATGCGTTTCTCCATGCACAGTTTTTATGCGCTCCAGCCCGTTTTTGATGTGTACTGCTGCGTTTGTGGGTTTTACTTCGTTCCACTAGAGTTCATTGCAGAAAAAAATACTGCGTGTTCTTTTTTTCTGAAACTGGAACTGACCGCTGGTGTGAACTATGCCATTGGAAACCATATCACCTACTATCTATTTTGATGCAGCAAAAATGCACTGGACTGCATGTGGTGTGAACCAGCCCTTAAGGTAAAACAAAACCCATTGATGTAACAGTTTCCCAAAATAGATACATTCAAGGCATGTTGTGAATGATAACTGTCAAAATTGCCAATGTGCTCTCAACTGTCAAAGTTGCAAAGCCATCCAATGGCTGGTGTCATAACTGATCATGAGTGCAACACCATGGCAATTGCAGGTCAAACAGAGGCTAAGATGGCAGCTTCCTTGTCTGTAAAGGATAGGAGGTTTTTGTTCCACTTTAAAGCTGTGAAGCCACTTAGTTCAAAGAAACTCCCATCACTCCATCCTATCTATAGTCTGTTCATTTGTTTCTCAAGTTGGAATAGCTTCTAAATTAGTGAATCTGATTGTTTTGTTGTCTGCTCTCTGATTTAACCCTAATGCTCACACAGACACATGAGGCCATATAACGCAAATTGTGCATGCAATTCCACAACCTGGATACACAGCTGCTGTATACAGCCACCCATAGTAACGAATCGCTCTATGTGGCTGTGTGTGGGCTTACGTCGCTAATATGTATATCTGTTCATGGATAAAGCCATACGCTCTTGGACACAGGCTTACTGCTTCCATTGTTGCACATTTGTGGGTTTTCAATGGCACCAAAAGATGGTCATTTGGAAGCTTTGAAATCTGTCTCTTTTAATTAGATAACACGAATGGGTTATTTTTTTTTTCTCATAGCTTTTTGAGTGTAGCAAAATTCTAGTTCCAGATTTATGCATCTTATAACATCAGTGCACATTTTATATTTTCAAAAATGCCCACAAATCTTTTTTTTTTTTATCGCTAGTCTAACTTTTTTGTGCTCTCATATCAGAATATCTGCGTTGTAGATTTTGTATATATTATGTGTTTCTAAAATAATTTAGTAGGGTAGAACAGTTTTTAAATAGTGAAAAAAAACTGCGCTAAATGCATGAAAAGTGATAAATATCACTAAAAACAAATAATACATAAATCTGTGTAAACACATAAATATATAAACAAAATGCTACCATTTTAAAAATTATGAATGAATATGACACATGAATAAACACTCAGAAAGTGATCAAGTAGCGCATAACTCTCATACATGAAATTTTTTTAAAAAAATATATAAAATGAACAGTAAATAAATACAATTAGGTGTATAGTCCCCAAAAAAGTCCAAATGATATTAATTTATTCACCAAATGGTTCTTCAAACTTCTCAAGAAAAGACCACCACGTGAAAAAATAGGAAAGAAGTGCTCCCCCTCTCAGGTGTACACTCACCAGCAAGTGTTGCCTCCCACTCTCATAGTTGGCAAATCTGGCTTATTGGATGTTTCTCAATGAGGAAAGGGGATTATCAATGCTGTTATGTTTTACTCTCCTTCCCTTTTCAAAAACGAGCAAGCACTTTTATCAGGTACTTATGAATTCCAGTGGTTAGGCGCTAGAAGTAGCAATTAGGGAATCCTTTTTCCTCCACTGTCGAACACTCAATCACCGACGCTCCCACGTCACTTCCGGTTGCAGACGGAGTCACTTCCGGTCGCCGCACACCCACGCCCTAACGTGTTTCGTCATATCCGACTTACTTATAGGGATCCCTATATTCGCTACTTTTTTTTTTTTAACTAAGATATCATATTGGGCATCAGTCTGATGTGTAGAAACATGCCGTGAATGTATAGCAACTGATAAGGAACATGTTGAGTTCATTTAATACTTCACATTAACGATGAACATTACCATTTTTTCCATATAACAATGTGTCAGGATTTACAAGACATATGGTTACGTTAGAGGTAAAATGTACATCTACATGCTAATATGATCAATAAAATGCATATTACCATTGTGAATATGCTGATTTAATAGTGATCCAGTGCGTTGGAGTGTGCAGTTTGCAAATCTACTTTTAGAGCACCCAGAAGACTCCTTTACCAGTTTCCTAAAGCAGTCCCTAGAGACCATGCTTCAACATCCAGAAGTGTATATTTTTCATCATTGTTCTATATCTTGCCATTAGGGAGGGTTTCTTCACTGGGAAATGAGTGGGCTAGGAGTTTGGGAGATTTCATGGCATCACAATTTCCCATCTTCAAAACCATGCTTCTGATGAAACCGTAATGGATGAGAACCTGCTGTTCCATGTAGAAGTATGGGTTTTATGATCAGTCTTTGGGCCAGTTCACACTACATGCATTTTACTTGCTTTTTTTCTGCATCCAAAACACACAGAAAGTGGGTTATATGGTTGTCCGTGTCATAGTTCACATCAGTGCTTGCAGTTGCAGGGAAAAAAAGTAGAACATGCTTTATTTTTTCTGCACAGAACTGCACTAAAATGCACCAAAACGCACCAGCAATGCACTGGAACGCTCATGTCCCTATTTAAATTGAAGAAAAAGAGAGGAGGAAAAATGAACTGGAATGCATAAAAAATGCACTGGAACGCGTCACAAACGCTCCAAAAATGCGTAAAAAATGCACAAAAAGGCAACCTTTACCAGTTAACTTTTGTGAGACTAAATAAATGATCAGACATAAAAGATGCACCCACTAAGGAACACCCTTATATGCCTTAGTAACTCCAGAGCTTTACATACACCTGTAACTGTAGCATATTGCTACTTGCATGCTTTATTTAAGGGCACTTCAGTAAGACTGAACATGTAGCATGAAAGTGCAAGCGGTGGATACAGTCTACCTGCCCATGAGTTTTGTTTTTTTCATCCTATTTCTGCCATGTATGAGCTAAATACTGTGGCTGCCCGTATCATGGACAGACATTTGTTTTTCTGCAGGCCAGGGACTTTTACCTTTACAGCAAGTCTTACAGAAGTCTGGTATGTGTCCCTGCTACAGTGTAATCCCTAATTAATCCTGTTGCTGGAAGGCCAGTTTGAAGCCTGCTTTGCCTGGCTGTCTAGCTTCAAAAGATTCAGATTCCCACTGCTACAGTTCGCACCAGCCTAAATTACCAGTGTGAATGTATTCTTACTGATTTGTAACAAGCATGTAAATCTGAAGTTGTAATTTTACATATTGCAGGTTGGTGACTCAAAAACTCAAAGCATCAACCAGTCAAATAGCGTTTCTAGGAAGAGGTCACCAATGGCGGCCTCTTTTTTTTTTTTCTCTCTCTCAGTACAGATTTTCTTAAAGTTTAAAGGAGAAAGGGGGCCTAACCTGCCTTGATTTGCACGAGGCAGTCTACCTAAAGACTTTCTAAAAGTTTGGCTGCATGAAAATCATGTAACACTTGATAAAAAAAATGCACATGGATACATTGGTTATACGTGATCAAACTCTGGGCAATTGACTTTTTGGGAATGTGTACTTTTATCAGTTCAGATACAGATTTAGAGATTGTCTCAACCCGCTACCCTCTAAATTTCCATATTCCCATTCAGCTGTGGCCACTGGCCATTCTGCTTGATATTTTTTACTGCCCTTGGAGCTTGTTTGTCAGAACTACACAGGACAGCACCCAATATCAGCAGATATATTCCAGCAGATCAAAAACCTCCTGGGTCTTGATGGGATAATTGAGATATTTTGGTATTTTTGATTACTTAAGTGCTGCAAGATAGTAAGAGGCCATTATCCAATATTACCACACTTATCGTAGAATATAGCCTGCATTATACTTGAAGCATTCTACCCCAACAAACTCTGTGTTCAGACTGCGTGCTAAAGTACCATTTTGATTATTCAATCTTTTATGCGCATTGACAAGTAATCTACCCAGACTACGTGCTGTTTCTTCAGTTTCTAAATTTGCCTACTGTTATTTCTCAGCTTTGAAAAACCTATCAGATAATTTGCAGATCTCATCTACATCTCACATACCAGTTGTCATTTTATGGTGGCTAAATTTATTTGCTGCTTCCCTTCAATTTATAATGTTTATGTACTGTCAAGTCTTGGTACGTGATTTATACAATTTTTTGATGCTGTGCTACAGAAAAATGAAATACAGTTGCTATGAACACTTTATGGGGCTCATGTTTGAAAAAAAGAAAAAAATAATAAATACACGTTTTGGTTTAAAATACTAACCACATATCTGTACTGAATAAGGATCATTTTCCAGTTCAATGTAAAATTTTACATCTTTTTAAATGTAGCTTATATGCTTATTTTACTCTGCTTTAAAGAGTATGTGTACCATTCATGTCAATCTATGAAGTTTAAAATCTGATTTTTACTACCACCATCATACAAACCCACACTTGTGCAGTGTTTTTGCAGATGAAGATCCACTTTTGTTGAGAAAAAAATACTCTGTGTTAATTATAAACATGCATGGATTTTAGAAAGCAGATCTTTACCTGTATTTGTTCTGAAAACTGAAAACTGACACACGATTCATGATTTCTAGCAATTCTTTCTTTCCCGAGTGCAAACACAAAATATCTAATTCCATGTATATAGTATTACCTCCCTTTAAGTCATTATCTAGTAGAAACAACTTTGGTTGTTGTTACATCCTTAAGTCTGTGTAGATAGGTCCTTTATTAGGTTCTCATAGTTGAACAGTGCAATATTACCCCATTCTTTTATGGGAAAATCTGCTCAACCTCTATCTGATTGTGTGCCGATTGTAAATGAACAGCCATTTCAATTTCACAATGCTTCATAGGGGGATTGGTACAATTATGATGTGCAGAGGTTGACAAAGGTGTTTGATAATACTAAAATTATGCGATCTTAATTGTACAGTACAGGACACAAGCAGATTATTTATACACCATGGGTTATAGGCGTATCAGGTGATTGGATACTGACAAATTTTTAGAGTACACACACCTTGGGAACCTTCCCTACAACCCTACCCCACTTTGTGAGTTCTCAGATTAGTGCTGGTATCTGAAGGTGATGGACCTTTCTCCTTCGTGGAGAAAATCACCCTTCACCTAACTAGTTTATTATTTTTCATTATTATTATTATACAGGATTTATATAGCACCAACAGTTTGCACAGCACTTTACAATATAAATAGAGACAGTACAATTACAATACATTTCAGTAGAGAAAGAATATAAAGGCCCTGCTCATGGAGTTTACAATCTAAAGGATGCGGGAGGTGGTACAAAAGGTGATAGTTGTAGGCAATGTTCTGATGGAGGTGGCTCAAGTACAGTTCTTAGGTGGAGGTGTGGGGTTGGCTTCCCTGAATAAGTGAGTTTTCAAAGATCGCCTAAAGGCAGACAGAGTGGGGGCTGACCGGACATACTGCAGTAGGGAGTTCCAGAGGATGGGAGAGGCTCTGGAGAAGTCCTGGAGGCGAGCGTGGGAGGAGGTGACGAGGGAGAGCAAGATGTCTTGGGAGGAGCGGAGTGGAGCTGGCGATTTGGACAATATCTGCAGATGAAGTTGGTGATGTAGCTAGGGGCAGTGTTGTGGATGGCTTTGTAAGCTGTGGTTAGTATTTTGAATTTTATACGTTGGGTTAGTGGAAGCCAATGAAGGGCTTGGCAGAGAGGGGCAACAGTCACTGATCAGTTGATAAGGTGTATGAGCCTAGCACAGGGGTGGGCAAACTTTTTGACTTGAGGGCCGCAATGGGTTCATATATTGGACCCGGGGGCCGGACCAAGAGTAGATGAATGATGTGTATGTGTCATCCATAGTAAGTATAGTAATATTCCCCCATAGTAAGCATAGTAATTAATCCCCCATATAGTAATTCATCCCCCATAGTAATTCATCCCCCATATAGTAATTCATCCCCCATAGTAATTCATCCCCCATATAGTAATTCATCCCCCATATAGTAATTCATCCCCCATATAGTAATTCATCCCCCATAGTAATTCATCCCCCATATAGTAATTCATCCCCCATATAGTAATTCATCCCCCATATAGTAATTCATCCCCCATAGTAATTCATCCCCCATATAGTAATTCATCCCCCATGTAGTAATTCATCCCCCATATAGTAATTCATCCCCCCTATAGTAATTCATCCCCCCTATAGTAATTCATCCCCCCTATAGTAATTCATCCCCCCTATAGTAATTTATCCCCCCTATAGTAATTCATCCCCCGTAGTACTATTCCCCCCCAAGTAGTAAGCCAAGTCCCCCCTGTGTCAATTCACTTACCTTTGCTCCGCGCGTTCCTCTCGCCGTGTTCCCGCGCCGTTCCGGTCTTCAGGGCGGACTGTGAGAGGAGCCTAGCTCCCCTCACGTTCGTCACGCTGCCCCTCCTACACACATCCTGACAGCCAATGTATCCCGCGCTGTTCCGGTCTTCAGGGCGGACTGTGAGAGGAGCCTAGCTCCCCTCACGTTCGTCACGCTGCCCCGCCTACACACATCCTGACAGCCAATGTATCACGCTTCACGGGCCGGATTAAAAGGTCTGCCGGGCCGTAGTTTGCCCATTGCTGGTCTAGCAGCAGCATTCATAATAGACTGAAGGGGGGATAACCTGTGTAATGGTAGACCAGTGAGGAGGGAGTTACAGTAATCAAGGTGGGATAAAACCAAGGCATGTATTAGTTCTTTTGTGGTGTCATTGGTCAGAAAGGAGCGAATTTTGGAAATGTTCCGGAGGTTGAGGTGGCAGGATTTAGCCAGTTATAAGATGCGGGGCCCAAAGGAGAGGTCGGAGTCTAGAATTACAACTAGCGCCTGGCATAAGGGGAAGGGCCAATGGTTGTGCTGTTGATCTTAATGGTAAAGCCGTGAGTGGGGGATCGGGGAGGAGGAAATATTACAAGCTCAGTTTTGGAAAGATTGAGTTTAAGGTAGTGGTGTGACATCCATGTTGATATGTCACTTAGTACATTTGTGATACGTGAGGAGATTGAGGGGGTGAGCTAGGGAGTGGAGAGAGAGATCTGGGTGTCATCAGCATCGAGGTGGTATTAGAAGCCATGGGAGGTTATCAATTGGCCCACGGAGGAGGTGTAGAGAGAGAAAAGGAGGAGCCCAGGGACAGAGCCTTGGGGTACCCCAACGGAAAGAGGGAGAGGAGCAAAGGAGGAGTTGTTGTATGTGACGCTGAAAGTGCACTGAGAAAGTTAAGAGGAGAACCAGGAGAGAGCAGAATCACAGAGACCAATGCAATGGAGAAACACTCAGGAGGAGCGGGTGGTTGACTGTGTCAAAGGCAGCGGAAAGGTCTAGGAGTATGGAGTAATGGCCATTGGTCTTAGCAGTTTGTAGATCGTTAGTGATTTTTAGCAGGGCAGTTTCAGTGGAATGTTGTGTGATCAAGAAGCTTGTTGTCGGTGAGGTAGCAGTTCATACGGTTGTGAACAAGGCGCTCGAGAAGCTTGGAGGTAAACTGGAGCAGGGAGATGGGTCTTAAGTTATTCAAACAGGTGGAGTGCAGCAAGGGTTTTTTAAAGTATGGAGGTAAACAGTGCATGTTTGAGCGGGGAGGGAAAAGTACCCGTGAAGATGTGGGTTAGAGAGTTTAGGATAGAGTAGGAAGGAGGCTGCAATAATCGTGAGTGAACAGGGTCCAGGGGACAGGTGGTGAAGTGAGCCTTGCAATGGAGTTCAGTAACTTCCTCTGTGTTAACAGGGTTGAAAGAGGAGAGTGTTGAGTGTGGTGTTGGGCCTGGTATGTTGGTTGGAAGAGGAAGCTTGACATCAGAGATCTCATCACAAATTGTCAATCTTGTTCTTGAAATGACTGGCAATCTCCTATACAATAAGTAGGTTGGTGGGTGGAGTAAGGGAATGCACCCAGGAATGTCTTCTAAAGCTTTGCCAGCGTCCATTCACTTGGAGGTACATGCCTGATAACACATATGTATGAATACTGTGTCCTGTGATGTTCTCCAAGATATGGCATTTACAGGTAAGTCAGAATTACTCTTTTTTTTGGGTATCAGACAAAACTATAGAACATTCTTTCAGGTGCCTTCTGACAAACTATGGGAAACCTCTCTTGTAAACTGTTGTTGATTGTGGTGTTATTTTAACTCTTTCTTATATTTCTGTGACTCGAAAAGCTCTTAGGCAACAGTTCTTTATGCATCTTCACTTCAGTCTTGGCCTCTGCTTCCTGTACCTCCTGCAAAAAAGTGGCCATAGATTTCTAGGCGGCCTATCTAACTAGTCTCTTTCTTGCACAATCATTCAATTGGTGGACAGCCTGCTGTGGGCAGATTAATAGCTATATAATATTCTACCCTACAAGCCAAAAAAAAAAAACATCCTTCCATGTGCCAATCAGTGCTGCTTCACTTTACCTTTGTGTAAGCTACAACTCCAGTGACTCATAGCCTACACATGGCTTTCCTTTGCTGTTGGTGGCAGGGTAGCAAAAAGAAGGCGTGTACAGTAACGTTGTGATAAAGTGAACTTGCTACTGTGTTCTGTACTTTAAAGAGAGAATCTAATTGGTTATAATTGGTGCACAATTTATTCTTTTTTCTTAAATGACCAATGTTATCATTTATTTGTACGATGCCATAAATATTGATTGGTGTTAAACACTTTTACATGTGCATTGAGCACTACATTAGGCTTTTCAAAACATTATTAATGCCAGGTTTTTGTTAATTACGTAGTTACAACACTGCATCTTATGGAACGATTGATGATCATACTATGCCATTACATTTCCATAAATGGCTGTTCAATTTTTATTTAATACCGTGCTGTGGAAAATTGATGAATTGTTTGAATCCTGTTGGAAAGCTGCTTTTCTAAACATCCATCAAGTCTTGACTTTGAAATTGTGTGCAATTTAAATTTTATAGGGGGTTTTGCTGACATCACATTGATGATAAATGAAAGCGATATTTCCAAGCAGATCTTTGCCTGAAGTGGCCACATACTGAGGCATAAATTGTACATGGGGCAACATTAACTTGGAGATATAGGTCAAGAAAAGAGAGCTGCATTTTAAAAGGGTTGTGTAACCTAAAATTCAAATTACCTTTGAAGTAAACCTTTAATACACTTCACATGTTTAAGGCTTTCTCTGTACAAAGCTTGAGGTGTTTAAGATTATAGAGTTATAATTATGGGGTATGTGCGGTCCATAGTTTATCAGCCATTCTAGTGTAAATGAGGCATTCAGAAAATTGCTTCAGTAGTCCATCTCTAGGATTGCTAAGAATATGAACTGTGTATAGGATAGTTTTTCCTCACCAAGTTAACTTCAGTAAAATCTTTCCTTGGGATGAACTGCTAAGGGATAAAAGATTTTTAAGATTGGATAATGTTAAGCAGGATTACCACTTCTGCCAGTTTATTTTTTGCTGCCGTCTAAGTTCACACTGTGGCCTTTTTTTCGTTATTTTCTGTCCCATATTTACCAGACCAGGAACTAAGGGCATATACACTGTATTGCCAAAAGAATTGGGACACCTCTCCAAATCATTGGATTCTGTTGTTCCAATCACCTCCATGGCCACAGGTGTATAACATCAAGCAGTGGAGACATGTTCTCTTGAGTGATGAATCATGCTTCTCTGTCAGGCAATCCAATGAACGTGTCTTGGTTTGGTAGTTGCCAGGAGAACGGTACTAGCCTGATTGCATTGTGCCAAGTGTAAAGTTTGGTGTAGGGTTGTTGTTCAGGGGTTGGGCTTGGCCCCTTAGTTCCTGTTCCAACATGACTGAGCACCAGTGCACAAAGAAATATCCATAAGACATGGATGAGCGAGTTTGGGGTGGAGGAACTTGACTGGCCTGACCTCAGCCCGATAGAACACTTTTGGGATGTATTATAGCGGAGACTGCATGCCAGGCCTTCTCCTGCCTGACCTCACAAATGCGCTTTTGGAAGAATGGTTGAACATTCCAATAGACACACTCCTAAACATTGTGGGCAGCCTTCCCAGAAGAGTTGAAGCTGTTTATAGCTGCAAAGGGTGGGACAACTCAATATTGAACCCTATGGACTAAGACTGCGATACCATTACAGTTCATGTGCGTATAAAGACAGGCGTCCTAATACTTTTGGCAATATAGTGTAGCAACCCCCTAAAGAGGAAGTCCGATCAAAGCACCAAAAAACCCCCCAGAAACTCTGAGATTTGGAGGCAACTGAGAACAATAGAAGGTCCTTTATTGAGTTAAGAATACATACTTGAATACTGTTTTTAAGCTAGAGTCTGTTGTCACTTTACATAATTAAAACGTTATTTCCAAAAAAAAATGTCCATGGCAGAAATGTAAAAATTATAGGTGTGAGGAGGAAGTGATTTAAAGGAGTTCAGTGGTTACCACTTTCACATTCTTTTTATAACATTAGTATATTAATAGCAATACAAGCAGTGTTGTTCTTGACAACCCAATATAAGCAGTGCACAATTATTAGGCAAGTGAGTATTTTGACCAAATCATCATTTTTATGCATATTGTCCAACTCCAAGCTGTATAAACTTGAATGCTTATTGGATTTAAGCATATCAGGTGATGTGCATTTGTGTAATGGGAGGGTGTGGCCAAAGGAGTTCAACACCTTATATCAAGGTTTGCATAATTATTAGGCAGCTTCTATTCCTCAGGCAAAATGGGCCAAAAAAGAGAGGAATGCAGCACTCTTGAATTTAAGATATTGGGGCGTGATCATAGAACTATCAAACGTTTTGTTGCAAATTGTCAGCAGAGTCACAAGAAACGTGTTGAGAAAAAAAAAGATGTGAATTAACTGTTAAAGATTTGAGAAGAATCAAACGTGAAGCTACCAGAAACCCATCATCCTCCAATGCTGTCATATTCCAGAACGGCAGCCTACCTGGAGTACCCAGAAGTACAAGGTGTTCGGTGCTCAGAGACATGGCCAAGGTAAGGAAGACCAAAAACCAACCACCACTGAACTAGACACATAAGTTGAAACGTCATGACTTGGCCAAGAAATATCTGAATACAGATTTTTCAAAGGTCTTATGGACAATGAGATGAGAGTGACTCTTGATGGACTAGATGGATGGTCCTGTGGCTGGATCAGTAATGGCACAGAGCTTCACTTCAACTCCAGCAAGGTGGAAGTGGGGTACTGGTATGGACTGGTATTATCAAAGATGAGCTAGCTGGACCTTTTCGGGTTGAAGATGGACTCAAAACCAACCCCCAAACCTACTGCCAGTGTTTAGAAGACACTTTCTTCAAGCAGAAGTATAGGAAAAAGTCTTCATCTTTCAAGATATTTATGCAGGACATCACATAACTTAATTGCATGGCTATCCAGTAAAGGCCTTAAAGATTAAAAAATAATGACATGGCCCCCTTTTTTCCCCTTCCTAAACGGGAGATTTATGGAGGAGGAAACCAGTACACCTCTCTGAACAGTGTCTGGGAGGCCATGGCTTCTGCTGCACAAAAAGTCGATGGTCAACAGATCAAGAAACTGACAGACTCCATGAATGGAAGGCTTAGGATGGTTGTTGAAAAGAAGGGTGTTTATATTGCGCACTAACTTTTTTTTAAATGACAGAAATGTTTATTTGTAAATTTTTGGTTGCCTATTCTAACTTTAACAGAAAATAAACAAGTGAGATGGAAAAATATTCACTTTTCATTAAGTTGCATTCTGCACACTAATAGTTGCCCAATAATTGTGCATGAATATATATTCTCCTAAGAAAGCCAAAACCTCACTTTTACTCTCTTAACGAGTCAGGTTTGAGGTTTATTAACATTTTGGATTTTTACTCTGGACTGGTATATTGTATCGTTTTTACAAACGAATTTTGGCAGTTCAAACAAATCACACATAGGGGTTCAGTTACTAAAGGCATGCAGACTGTGCACTTTGCAAGTGCAGTTGCACTCTGCAAGGGCAATTGCTCCAGGATTTGGTAAATGAGGGGAAGCTCTGCTGACTTCCATCATCCAATCATATGCAAGCAAAAATGCTGCTTTTTTATTTTCCTTTCATGTGATTGGCTATTCTTTACAAAGTGAAGCTTCACCACGTTTACCCAGCACTGGAGCCACTGCACTTAAAGAGTGTAGTCTATTTTCCTTTAGTCCAGCTACAGTGTTTACGCTCTTAGGGCCAGTTCACACCATAGAAATGCAGTCCAGATGTGTTCTGGTTACATTTCTGCATGTGCATTTTTTTGCATATTCTGGTGCGTTTTTGATGCGCTCCGGTTAATTTTTTCCCCTCTCTTTTTCTTTAATTTAAATTAGGACATGTGAATTCCAGTGTGTTCTTGATGCATTCCAGTACAGTTCTATGCAGGGAAAATGCAGCCTGTTCTACTTTTTTTTCCTGCAACTGATATGCACTGGAATTGATCGGACTGATGTGAGCTATGACATTAACAACCATATAACCTATTTTTCTCTTTAGGGCCAGTTCACACCACAAAAACGCACTCCGGATGCATTCTGGATACATTTTTGCTTAAAGTTCACACCACACTCTGTTCCGGTGCAGTTTTGATGCAGTTTGCTATGTTCCAGTATGGTTCTGTGCAGAAAACTGATTGGAATATATGGAATACACTGTGAATGCATTTTTGATGCAGAAAAAAAATGCACTGGACTGCATCTAGTGTGAACTAGCCCTTAAGGAAGGTAGCCTGCGTGTGTGTGCGTGCCCCCCTAATGACATTGTGTCATGCATTTTGAAAATGTGTGACTGTGATTGAAAATGTAAACCAACTCTGTGTATAAGCAGCCCCTCGAATCTGAAGTGGCCAGGCCCCTCGACGGTATAAATCCGGCCCCAAATATAGGCTTATATGTAAAATCGCCTTTCTTGTTGTGAGTGCTGGCCACGTCTGCTCATTCCTTTGGTTTATGTTGATTCCGAAGGACATAACCCATAGTAGCTTGCTGCCTGCAAGCAGTGATTTTTGTTCTTTGTCTTATGAAACTCTTCCTCTTAGCACCTCTATAGTTCAGAAGGCAGGCTCTGTGAAGTGTGTGACACAGCAGTTCTTACTCACAGGGCATAGCGAATGTGTCATGAAATTCGAGAAAAGAAATGTTTTGGATTCTTTAAAAACATAAGTTTACAGACTTCAAGCTTGTTCAGGTTAAAAGCAGTAGGCTAGAAATAGTCAAAATACAACCTGGAAACAAATATATGATTTTACATTTTGACCATAGATGCATGTTAAAGAATCCAACCCAAACACCATTTTTATCACTGGCTGGAATTCTACTTTAAATATTTGCAGATCAGAAATGTTTCATGCTTTAGATTGCAAATGTTTTTGTTTACTTGTCTGGAAGTAAAACTGATGAAAAATAAAAATACAGTATTGCTGCAAGTCTTGTCTAACCTGTAGAAGCTGTATACTAATGAAGCTTAAAGCTCAGGGGAAGGATAGCTTCCACCTAATTATAAACATTTTTACTTAAACCAGATGTGTATGAGCTGAGTCTTTTCATCTTTCCCAAGCATTTGTTTTATTCGTGAGATTTCCAGCACTGCAGACAAATGAACGTCGTTTCTCAAGCCTTCAATCTCCTTTGTCTGTCTCAGAAATTGCCCATTTGATGCAGGCTGAAGCAATTTTCCTTTTTCTTCGTGTGCGATCACCTCTTCACCCAGAGTTTTCTACACAAAGAAAAAATATCTAATTTTAAAAAGACAATCTCAGATCTATTTCTAAATGGAGCAGACATGTCAGCTTGGCTAATAATTAGATTTCATCCCTAAAATAGACATTGATAATTACTTGGCTATTTCCAACTTAAAGGGGAGCTCTAGCAAGCACTCTTTTTCTAAAATGTCTCTAAATGGCCATAGAGATACAGTTTCAAAAGCACTTTGCTTCCTAAAGGCTTATGCATCAAGTAAAGTTAAATATCAACCTTACAATTGCTGGTTTATGTTCAGAGTGCTCATGAGTCTTTTCAGTTGAATTTATTGCTTCTTGTACAGGTGATATTTTAGTCAGCAGATCTGTTTTAAGTCATACAAAATGTGCACCTAACTCCACGATTATTTCATCTTTGTACAGAGCACATTGAACCATCTCATCAGTTCGCAGTCATGGTCATGTCAGTTTGCACGGATCCTTGTTAACCTACTAGTATGTATTTAGTAAAGAAATTGCTTCTGAAAACAGGATCCCTGTGCTGTATGAAATACTGTAGCTGCTGACTTTTATAAAGTAGGTACTGCCAGTGTCTGTCTTACTGCTGTAGGTCTTGATATAGGAGCTGGCTGTGACATCCTGAAGAATCACAGTGTGCATGTGAAAGATTATGTGGTGCTGTGGGACTGATCCTGTAGCCACCTGGAAAGTGTGATTTTTTTGGGGGGAGGAGGAATAGTGGCACTTATAGTGAAGGTCCACTTTAACTGATGGGTAACTGGTGCAGTTCTTAAACAGAGCTGGTCTAGCAAATTTCTACTAGCACTGTTTTAGAACTGTACCCATTGTTGGGTTTCATGCTGTCTGTTTCAGTCCAGCAATAAGCCTATGAACTAATCTTCTGATCTTGCAATCCTGTTGCAGAGCCATTAATAAGTCTGGTCTTTTGAGATTCAATAGACTGCCGTCATTCTTCTATGTTTCTATATAGTGCTATAGTATAAGGCAAACCATAAATATATTCATTTAAGAGTCAATGAAAAAATTAATAAAAATGTGTATATGTATGTATATATATTGTGGGGTTAGCTCAGGTGGGGGGTCACCTTCCCTGGGAAAAAGGTAGAACGCACTGCAGGCTTTCTTAAAATCTGACGGGTTGTCAGCTTTATTTAAAAGGTTTGCAACATATCAAAAATAAACAAACATCAAAATAAACCCTTGCCATCCAGGCACTAACTAAACATGAGATGTTTCCTCTCTCAGAGGTGAAGGGCTTCTCCCTGTCACCCAAAAACCAAACAAAAGCAAACCTTTTCTTGTAGGTATAGTGCACACACACAGCTCTCTCAGAATACCTCTGAGTCCCAGGCCACGAGCAACTCTTTGCTCCAGCCCTGTCTTATTTATACCACCTGTGGTGGTTATCAGTGGAGCACAAAATCCAATCCGGAACCACCTCTGCTATTGTGGCCCCGAAAACCCGGAGTGGACTCCACCTTACACTTCACAGTATGATCTCATGCGAGGTGACACATATCGTCCATCCATCACCTTGTCGTTCATACTGTCACTATATATATATATATATATATATATATATATATATATATATATATATATAAAATGTCTTTTGGGTTTCTTGAGATTTTCTTACTCTTACATTGGGGTTTGGAATAAAGAGGCTTCAAAGAGTTTTGGGAGAGAAGAAGCCTCTACCCATGTGTCCAGATCTTACCAGCAGGCTCTGTGTGCAGGTGTGCATACCTGTTGTTATAATGAAAGGTTTAGCCATAGTTCAGGGCTCCACCCTCCCCAGAAATCTGTAAGGCTGTAAGGAAGCAGAGCCAGTGGTGCCTTAAGGGCCTTAAGGGTCAAGCAGTGGCAGAACAGACAGAAGCCCTAAGGCTGAGGGCCAGAACCACAGGGAGCTGTAAGAGAGCTAAGACTGCAGTACAGAGCTATACCAGAACACAACGGTGCTGTGTGAGGGACCAACCGTAGGTCTAAGTTTGAGACCTAGGCAACTACTGTGCTGTGTGATCCATTAGTTTGGCTGTATTTGTGTAAAGGCAACCACTGAGAGATGACACACAGCCTCCGAGTGACCTGTCACTATTATGAATGAACAATCGGCGCTTGTTCATGGTAAAAGAGCATTCAGAGCTTCCGCTTCATGTAAAATGTCTGCGGCTGCTTGTACACACAAACCGACATCAGCAGATACTTTACACAGAGCCAAAGTTCTGAGTGATCTTGTACTATTATAAATGAACAAGCAGCCCTGTTTGTTCATTTGTAAGAGTCACAGATCACCAAGCTTAGATATTGGCTCTGTGCTGATTGTACCTCCCCCACGGAAACACCCATAATTTGGACTTCAAAAGAGGGGGGAGCCAGCATTATAGGGAGTGTTAAGGGGCCACCACATATGCACTTGGTCCCCATGGGGAGTTAAAATAATAATGAATAGAAAAGCATAATTTGTCTTTTTTTCTGGTGGATTCTCTCGGTTGATTTTGGACAGGTTTACCTGCTTGCATGTGCCATATTTTACTAAATGCTGCAGTGATCTTTTACAGGTCAGCCATATGCTGATTCCAAGCTGTGGCCATCTGCTTCAGTTGTGGCCCTGTGAAGCACAACGGTGTAAGCACTGGCCCAACAAGACTGAGCTGCTTAGATCCTTTTCTTATTTCCTTTCATATTTGGAGATTTTCCACAGCACTGTGAGTAGACTAGGATCTGTGATGAATTTTACCAGAAATCAAATTAGCCCATCCTCGCACTTAAGTGTTTGTCCATTTATGTGTCAACTGTGGAAATGAGGGTTAAATGAACGCCTTCCATTAAAGTTTAAACCTGACTGGCTTTCCATTTAGTGCTTTAATTGCTAAATTGCTTTATTGCAAAGGCATAAGGATAGAAGAGGAAGCTGGTCATTTTTCAGCATTTTAAGCAGCGCTTACTGAGTTAGAGTGTTTATATAGACAGAGACACTTCTATTTTTTTCAGAATCTTAACTGTTTGGATTTTTTTTTTTTTTTTTTTTTTTAGCAAAAGTGTGGCTTAATCCTAAATTACAGAGATTAAAACGGGTATAGAGTCTTTAAAACATATTTTTCATTTGGTCAGGAGTAAAAGGTTTTTAAAAAATGTTTTTCTTTTTAGTTTGATAAATAAGCCAGCAGGGGGAGCAATATTCACATTTTCACATCCTAGATTGTAAGCTCTAATGAGCAGGGCCCTCTGTTTCCTCTTGTACCAAATTGTATTGTAACTGTAATGTCTACCTTCATTTTGTAAAGTGCTGCGCAAACTGTTGGTGCTATATAAATCCTGTATAATAATAATATAATTATTCAGGTTTCACCTATACTGGATGAAGGCCATGTTTTACTGAACTGAGGTAAGTATATGTGTCTGTGGAGGTCTACATTAAAGTAAGTGAACTTGTATGAGGTGAGTATTGGTTCATCTTACAGCATGCAGAGATTTTTCAATTCGTTGGAATATCTTATGTGCACTGTGCATGACTTGTCAACAAGCCAAAGAGAATATAGTGACAGGTCTCAAGAGTACAAAATTCACTTGAGGGTGGCAGGTTGTTGTACCGCATGTCAGTCTCAGTCTGCCTTCTTCACATCTGTTGTCTGTTTTAGATCCCAGCTGAGGTTGGAAGACAATCTTTTGTTGTAGGGAATACAAGAAAATTTCTTTTCTTTAGTTCCTAAAGCTGCAGTCCAGCCTTACTTTCTGTCTTGCACAGTTGTACAGACTATATTCCTGGAATGAAGCTTTCTTAGGCCCCTTTCACACGGGGCGGACCCACTTGCTCAGTGGGGGATCTCTCCACTGACCCCCGCTGAGCAAGGGCGATGACAGGTCTGTGCCCGCTCCGCTGCTGCAAAGCGGATACAGCCCACTGTCCTCTGTGGGTGGTTGGATGGAAACGGACTGCCTGTCTGTTTCCGCCTGATCTGATGGACGGAATGGGAATGGATCCCCATCCGTCTTTTTGGTGGATTGGATATCGGTGGCTATAAACAGACACGTCTGTTTACACCTGCCGCTCCATAGAGAAAAATAGAGGTTCCGGTCGGGTCCACCTGAAAAACAGGCAGGCAGACCTGATTGGAACGTCCGTGTGAAAAGGGTCTCACTCTGATTTTACTGCAAGCTGTGAGCTTCAGTAATGGAAGTTCAGCCTCACATGAGCATTATCTACGGCATGAAAAGGCCACTCCTCCAGACTGGCATCTGTGCATCAAAACATTTTGATATTTGCCTAACTAAGCCACCCCACTGTTTGCATTAGGCTTGAGGGCTCTTGAGTACTGAGACAGGGTGCTGCAATGCTTTCCATGAGCTATATAGAGCACCCCACCAGTCCCTTCCATCAGCCATCATCTGCCTGCATTGCAAAGAGAAGCACAGAGATCCAGAGATGATGTCACTGGATCTAAATGAAAGTATTTAATGAAGACCTTATGGTTTAAACATTGTATTAGGTTCTTTTGGGAGGTTTGGGAAGAGACATATTATTATACTTCAGCTTTAAAGAACAACTCTCGAGATTAGTTGATTAGTACAAATACAATACAACACTTGACCCCTGTCATCTCCACAAGTATCTGTTACCTGACCAGTTTTATAACATTGGGGTCTTGTTAGCCACCTTGTAATAGCAATAAAGTTGCATGAAAAAAAATGTTTTTGAAAAGGTTACAAAATTAAAGCCTAAGTTTAGCTAAAATCATAACAAGGGACATAACTTAGCTAGTATTATGTGTCCCTTGTGCTGATTCTTCTTTTAGGAGTAATCTTTCTCTACTCTAAGCTCAAATGCCCCTGCTGCCATAATCTTCCAGTGCAGCAGGGGTTAATGCATCCAAAGTGCTGTCAGGAGCTAATAAAGAAGACATGCGTAGATGCCATACAACTTCTGAGAATGACATAGACTCTGAATGTGAGGGGAGGGGGGGAATGAAGCTTTCAGTCCCCCATTCATAGGTTTGTGTCATTCATAGAAGCAATAGTATAGGGAGGGTGAGTAGGACAGAGGAAGATTTCTCCTATAAGAATAAGCTTACTAACTGTCCCTTGTGCTGATTTTTATGTTTTTTATTTTAGCTAAACTTAGGCTTTAAATTAAATAATACATTTTAAATGCAATAACTTTGTTCTGTGCAAACGCATGCATGTATGTAAACACCAGTTGCGCCACACATGTTCTATATAGTCGTGAGTGGGAGCAATAATTCTAGGACCCTCATTTAAAGTTTATTCTAAATTGCTGAAAAGTGCCACCTATTGATAATTTAGGGCACCATAGTTTGTTGCCATTTGGTGGGTGCACACAATTTTAAGGCTTGACATACTGTATTCAGAATCCCTTTACTCTACTCCACCTCATCTTTTATGTTATACACAAAATTGGCAATTAAATTATTTGTGTACAATAAAATTAATTACAATTTTTTTTTTCAAGAAGATATATATTTGATAAATGGTTGCGCAAATATCCTGCAACATAAAAAGATTTAACCAACTATATCTTTATTCCACAGGGCCACAAATCACAAAATATATAACGTTCTGATGTTTCCTAGATTGTAAGCTCGAAAGAGCAGGGCCCTCAATCCCCTCATGTTTTGCATTGTATTGGTATTGTTCTGTCACATGTTCTGTCCCCCTTTGTAATGTACAGCGCTGAGCGAACTATTGGCGCTTTATAAATACTGTATAATAATAATAATGTTTCAAGTAATTTTATAGCCACAAATGCTGATGTTAACATGTGGATGACAAAAGAAAAAATTGCTCTAGAGCGTAACACAAAAAACAAGTTTACTAAACAATCTATATTGCAATGCTTTCAATATACTCAGCGGTATCTACTTAGACTCCTAACCAATGATCCTCCAATTGACATTCCACACTCTTAAATTGAATTGTACTTATTAATCTAAAAATTGAGGCCTCCCCCTCTTCCCTTTGCTTTCTACCTATTAGTCTGATTGCCATAGACATCATACATAAATGCTATATACCGATTCCTTTGTGCAAATAGATACACAAGTCCCAATATGAAAGTCACAGTGTATACTATAATAAACAAATCTGTTGCAAAATAAAGTGACTGCTGCTCAGACTTCATATTCTTCTGTGTTCAATACACTCTGTGCTCCCCTCCTTTTTACTTAACTCACCAGAATATGGTGACCCCCTTATGCCATAAGTGGGTCTCAAGTGCTTTTAAATTAACTTCTCCACCTGTCCCGGTTTCCCCACGCTGTTAAGCTTTCCCTCTGTTCCTCTCCGTTATGCATACATGTATTGGAAGAGAGAAAGGGCCAAGAGGCAGCCTCCAGTAGTGTAATTTAGTTTTATTTTTACCATAAAAACAATTTAAAATCCACTTGCAATGTTAAAATGCTTGCACTATATACAAGCCACATCACATATGTTACTTCCTGTAATTATCTGCATTTCATTGACCAGAAATACGTAAGCAGAAGTGATGCAACAGGACCCTCCGAACGCATTTAGCCACGTTGACCTCATCAGGACTGGCGCCATGCTTGTACACTCTTCTTCTTTTTTAGCCTGAATTTGCAATAATCATGGGACTTTTATAACTGTTTGCATAAAGGAATTGATATATAGCATTTATGTATGATGTCTATACATGGCACTTTACATTTATGTAGGATTGCACATATATTTTATAATAAGCCTGCAGGTTATAGTTTTAATTTAATTTGAATATTAATGCTTGTTTGCACAGAGTAATAGTTATACAGCATTTATGAATAAGGAGATGGCGCTGTAGGTTTATGTATTATGGCACTTTAAATATTCTAATGAATTAGTAGGCATATTTTTCATTTATTTTATTTTAGTTTTGTTTGATCACACCAACTTGAAACCTATACTGAGATTATCCCCACAGGGAAGTAATCACTGTGCAGGCAGCTACATATATATACATATACACTGTGTGCACAATTAGGCAAGTGAGTATTTTGACCAAATCATCATTTTTATGCATATTGTCCAACCCCAAGCCGTATAAATTTGAATGCTTATTGGACTTAAGCATATCAGGTGATGTGTAATGAGGAAAGGTGTGGCCTAAGGAGATCAACACCCTATATCAAGGTGTGCATAATTATTAGACCGCTTCTTTTCCTCAGGCAAAATGGGCTAAAAAAGATATTTAACTGACTCTGAAAAGGCAAAAATTTTAAAAAGTCTTTCAGAGTGATCACAGAATTATAACACGTTTTGTTGCAAATAGTCAACAAGGTCGCATAAATGTGTTGAGAAAAAGGTGAAAATTAGCTGTCAAAGATTTGAGAAGAATCAAACATGAAGCTACCAGGAACCCATTATCCTCCAGTGCTGTCATATTCCAGAACTACAACCTACCTGGAGTGCCCAGAAGTACAAGGTGTTCAGTGCTCAGAGACATGGCCATAGTAAGGAAGGCTGAAACCTGACCACCACTGAACAAGACACATAAGCTGAAATGTCAAGACTGGGCCAAAAAATATCTGAATACAAAGGTCTTATGGACTGATGAGATGAGAGTGGGGTGCTGGTATTATTAAAGATGAGCTATTTGGACCTTTTTGAGTTGAAGATGGACTCAAAATCAACTCCTAAACCTACTGCCAGTTTTTAGAAGACACTTTCTTCAAGCAGTGGTACAGGAAAAGGTCTGCATCTTTCAAGAAGACCATTATATTTGTGCAGGACAATGCTCCGTCGCATGCATTGCAGTACTTCACTGCATGGCTAGCTAGTAAAGGCCTTAAAAATGAAAGAATGATATGGCCTCCTTCCTCACCTGACCTAAACTCTATAGAGAACTTGTGGGCCCTTCTTAAATGGGAGATTTATGGTGAAAGAAAACAGTATACCTCTCTGAACAGTGTTTGAGAGGCTGTTGCTGCTGCACAAAAAGTTGACCGTCAGCAGATCAAGAAACTGACAGACTCCATGAATGGAAGACTTATGACTGTTAGGTCCCTTTCAGACGGGGAAGATCCATCAGCGTGATCTACCTGCTCAGCGGGAGATCTCTCCGCTGATCCTCGCTGAGTAGGCAGATGACAGGTCTCTGTACGCTGTGCTGCTGCCGAGTGAACACAGATACTGCCCAGAGATTTCAGTGGGACAATCGGATGGAAACGGACCGCCTGTCCATTTCCACCTGATTGTCATCCAGTCTTATCCGCTGAATGGATGAAGAATGGATCCCCATCCATCTGTTTTTGGCGTACAGGATCGGATGCCGGCAGGTGTCACTATTGTCTGCTGACATCTGGCAGTCTATAGAAGTCTATGGATGGACCAATCGGATCTGCCTGAAAAATGGAAAGGCAGACCCCATTGGTCCGCACGTGTGAAAGGGGCCTTATTGAGAAGAAGGGTGGCTATATTGGTCACTGATTTATTTATTTATTTTTTTAACCGATGAAAATAAACAAGTGAAATGGGAAATTTTTTGTTTATTTAGTTGCATAATAATTATGCACAGTGATAGTTGCCCAATAATTGTGCACACATAGATATTCTCCTAAGAAAGCCAAAGCCTCACTTTTACTTTCTTAAATATTCAAGTGTGATCTGGAAACCGGGAACACTGTAGTTGTTCAATAATGAAATTAATCCTCAAAAATACAACTTGCCTAATAATTGTGCTCACAGTGTACATATATTTTGACATAC
The DNA here is from genome assembly GCF_062004578.1 of Staurois parvus. NCBI lineage: Eukaryota > Metazoa > Chordata > Amphibia > Anura > Ranidae > Staurois > Staurois parvus. Next base: position 24,579,807 of record NW_028318095.1, read on the forward strand.
CACATTGCGAAGTACATGCTTTAAAATATTAAATTATGTTTGATGGTGCTTTACCTGGCTGCAAGCACTTGCCCAAGACAAGCACCATCACTAGGAATGCGTTAAGCAGAACTTAGCACCCTCAGTTTCGATAAGGAATTTGGGGTCAAAACAAGGCCCTTGTTCTCCGTGAATGATGAACACTGACCACAGCTCAGGGAACAGGAGCCTCGTTCTGACTAACACAGTTATTTTTTATTTACGTGCACATTCATTGAAAAAGAATGGCTTACTATGCAAGTCATAATGTGGTTCCTTTTCCAAATGAAAAACACAGACCGCAGCACAGAAGCCTCAGTTTGATTTAGTGCCTGTTCACACTAGCGGTGTTTCTCTGTGTATTCACTGCAGATGCAAATAATGGCATCCCTGCATATCTAGCAAATGGGCCCACTTTTGCAGCCACTAAAACTATGGTATCATGCAGTTTGGTGGAGCAGAATTTTAAAAATCGCTCCTGCTGTACTTTTTGCAAGTTGCCACACATTGGCAGCCCATTGAAATGAATGGGCTGTCAAAAATGCGTTGAGTGGGACAGTGAAAAGCACACGTACCTAAACCAGCACTTTAACTGTAATTCATTCTTCTGCAATAAATTACTACGTATGCCCAGAGAGCTGAAGTAGTTAACTTATTTTCAATAGCATGTTCAATAAAGGTGTAGGTGAGAATCTGTTTTAATAACAGTGCAGCAGGATTTCATCCTTTATCAGATCTTTTTAAATGGCATTAGCTGGTCCATTTAGAAAATGATGTTGCATATATTCTTGGAAAGTGCAGATTGAAGGAATTTGAGTTTCAACTGAGCGTGAGCTAACCCAGCTAATAGAGTCTAGGCTAGAAGATTTCCATACAAAGATCACAGCATAACCTGGTGGTAGGGACAAACCCTTTCCACCCAAAGCTAGAAATATTTAGGTGGAGTTCTGTAATTTGTAAAACATCCTAGCTATGCAGTGATTTATCTATCAAATGTCTTTCCTTTTTTAAATAGGTAGCTCTGCTCTGAGGTCCTTGTAAAGGGCATTGTTTTAATCCTGTTCTCAAAGTGGTTGTAAAGCCTAAACATTTTTTTTTACCTTTAAAGTATATGTAAATCCTCACCTTGTGAAACAAATCCATTCAGTTTATAATAAATATGAAAGGCAAAATGTTTGTGTATACGTACAAAAAACATAAATACTTTTTTCCCCCTTTTATTTAAAGGAGAAATATGGGATAGTACAAATAGATAGCATTAACTGCTTTCCCGCCACCCTATAGCAGAAATACTGCTACAGGCTGACAGGACTGCACCAAAACATGTATATATACGTGATTTTGAATTTCCAGGTAGGGGGCGCGCACGCCCTACCTGCGTTGCCATTGGTGGCCTCAGCTGTTGATCACCGAGTCCCAGCCGGTGAATCCCCGCTGGCACCCGGTGATCTCTGAGTATCACTGACAGGGGAATGACCTGTATGTAAACAATACAGATCTCTCACGTCAGCTCCTGCACTTTGCTTTGTATTGCTCTGCATAGCAGAGCAATACAAAGCAATGTGCTGACACAGTGAAACACACAGTTACCCCTTTGATTGCCCCAGATGTTAACCCCTTCCTGCCCAGTGCCATTAGTACAGTGTCAGTGCTTTTTATTAGAACTGATCACTGTATTAGTGTCACTGGGGATGTCAGTTCCCCCCCAGTGTCAGAATGGCCACTGCAGTCCCACAGTCCCACTATAAGTTGCTGATTGCTGCCATTAATAGTATTTAAAAAAAAAAACAAAATCACTTTGTAGACGCTATGACTTTCACATAAACCAATTAATTTACATGTATTGGGATTTTTTTCTAGCAAATACATGTAGCAGAATACATTTTGGTCTATTTATGATGAAATTTGATTTTTAAAATTTTTTTACTGGACATGTTTAATAGCAAAAAGTCAAAATTATTTCTTTTCCTCAAAATTGTCAGGTGTTCTTTTTCATTATAGCGCAAAAATTAAAAAAGCGCACATTTCATTTGGGTGCAGTGTTGCATGACCGTGAAATTGTCAGTTAAATTAACGCAGCGCCGTATCGCAAAAAAGGGCCTAGTCAGGAAGGGGGGGAAATCCTCTGGAGGGCAAGTGGTTAAGTACCCTTACCACAAAACAGCTTTACTTTCTTTCATATGTTGCTGTATCCCCATTCCAAGCCTTGGTTAGGGTTGAGTAACAGTTCTCTTCAGGTTTGAAAGTTTGGAGTGGGTGGTTACATCTGGAGTGAGCTGCCCCCCCCCCCCCCCATCCTCTCCTCCTTCAGCTCCCAGCTGTGACCGTACTTTCCTCACAGAAACACAAACTGGAATGTGTCTGCCTACCATGTGCCTTTATTTCCATGACTTCACACTGTCAACAAGAAACAGAGGCACATAACCGTATGCTGAAGGATTTGCAACTCCAGGAGACTGTACTGTACAAGAAAAGAATGAATAAATGTTCCTCAGCTTCTTCTGTGCTTCAGTTCGTAGAGCGAGAACTGATAAAGTTCAGCAGTGAGAGCTCAGTGTGGAGGGGAATGGAAGGAGAAGGGAGAAAGCAGCTACATGTCTATAAGTGAAACTGACTTGTACTCAGAACGACCTTGATCTGGGGGGGAGTAAGGGGAGAGAAGCTTCCTCTTTGTGAAGAAGCTCAACAGGCTGGATGGGAGAGATGAGGAGGGGGAGTGTGAGAAGTGCTGAAGCTCTGCTGACATCTCTGGAGCATGCAGACTGTCAGGAGATGATGTCAGTCATAATAGGGGGGTGGATATCGACTTCAGTGTGGGGATGACGCTGCATGAGAGACCTCAGCCCCTCTCACAGGTATTTTCTTTGATTTCAGAAGAAAGAGTGTACATTTTCAGAGGGCAGAATTTTGTTCTTCATAGTAGCAGCTTACCAGGATTCAGATTATGCAAAAAAATTATGTAACCCATACTTCTCATTAATTGATCACATACCCTCTGTTCTCAGCTGCATAAAGAGCTCAGGGAGGAGAAACCAGGGGGGTACATGGTACAACAGGAACATATAAGAAATATGAAATGTTGGGTTTACATATCCTTTAATGCCTTCCTTGCATTAAGTACCTGAGCCTGATATCAGTACAGTGGCTTTCTCTTCTTTCCCTGCTATCACAGGCTTTACTGAAAGCAGGAGGAGTCATTGGTTCCTGGTGCTCCCAATCAGATCCTGTGAAGGGCTGGAGCCAAGCCTCTCTGTCTGTGTCAATAGACACAGACAGTGCGGCTCAAGATTGCACACGCAGGCGTGCCACAATAGGAAGCAGTTTGCTATGGTAGCCCACCAAGAAGTGGAGGAGCCATGAGTGCCAGCGTGGGACCCAAGAAGAGGAGGTTCTGGGCTGCTCTTTGCAATTCCATTGCACAGAACAGGTAATTATAAACTTGTGTGTACTTTAAAAAAAAATAAAATGTTAGATTTTATAGCAGAACTACACTGCATCTGTGCACAACAATCTGAAAAACACTGTTAAATTCATATTTGATATTCAGTGCAAACTCCTCCATCCATCCGTGTCTCCATGCTTTTTTTAGGTGAGAAATCACTTTGAAAAAATGCTCCCCTAACATTTTTGGCCGTGGTCATGTTGAGTAAGGGCAGATGATTCACGTGGCATTTACTCCATGGAATCCATCTGCCCTTAGCTGAGGCATGAGGGTGTGCTTAGCTAAGGAAACCCCTCCTCCCCTCCTGAAGGCTCCTGGGAAGTATGATATCATTTGCCTAGACCTGGAAACCAGGAAGTAACTGAAGAAATTAAAAAAAAAAAAGTTTAAAACAAGTAAATATGATTTGTATATTTATAAACTTTCCTATCTGTTAACTAATGCTAGCAGCTTAAGGATTAAAAACAGTCAATGTTGATTGAGAGAGTGAAGTTCAGGTTTAAAGCAAACCTGCACAAGAAAAATATGTTGGATGCCGTGACTTACATTTCTGAAAATGCTACTTGCCTTGCTCTCATGCTGAGCGGCTTCAGTTCATTTTGAAACCATATGCTGAAACGAGCATGTACAGTCAGGTCCATAAATATTGGGACATCGACACAATGCCAGATTAGAGTTTGCCAAACGACATTTAAAAAAGCCTTCACAGTTCTGGAACAACACCCTATGGACAGATGAGACCAAGATCAACTTGTACCAGAGTGATGGGAAGAGAAGAGTATGGAGAAGGAAAGGAACTGCTCATGATCCTAAGCATACCACCTCATCAGTGAAGCATGGTGGTGGTAGTGTCATGGCGTGGGCATGTATGGCTGCCAATGGAACTGGTTCTCTTGTATTTATTGATGATGTGACTGCTGACAAAAGCAGCAGGATGAATTCTGAAGTGTTTCGGGCAATATTATCTGCTCATATTCAGCCAAATGCTTCAGAACTCATTGGACGCCGCTTCACAGTGCAGATGGACAATGACCCAAAGCATACTGCAAAAGCAACCAAAGAGTTTTTTAAGGGAAAGAAGTGGAATGTTATGCAATGGCCAAGTCAATCACCTGAACTGAATCCGATTGAGCATGCATTTCACTTGCTGAAGACAAAACTGAAGGGAAAATGCCCCAAGAACAAGCAGGAACTGAAGACAGTTGCAGTAGAGGCCTGGCAGAGCATCACCAGGGATGAAACCCAGCGTTTGGTGATGTCTATGCGTTCCAGACTTCAGGCTGTAATTGACTGTAAAGGATTTGCAACCAAGTATTAAAAAGTGAAAGTTTGATTTATGATTATTATTCTGTCCCATTACTTTTGGCCCCTTAAAAAGTGGGAGGCACATATGCAAACTGTTGTAATTCCTACACCGTTCACCTGATTTGGATGTAAATACCCTCAAATTAAAGCTGACAGTCTGCAGTTAAAGCACATCTTGTTCGTTTCATTTCAAATCCATTGTGGTGGTGTATAGAGCCAAAAATGTTAGAATTGTGTCGATGTCCCAATATTTATGGACCTGACTGTAGATGACATGTTCACATTTTTCTGACTGGTTGATTCTAGGTCTGCTACTCCAAAAGTATTGCAGTCAGAGTCAGTACATTCCTTTTTACCAGCTTGTCTTAGAGTGCTGTTTATAAATGGAGGTCGGTAGAACGGTATTTTAAACTAGCAGTTATGACTGTGTTTAGATTTTTCTGCCGGCCACAGACTTTCAGGTAGAAGTTTTTCAGGCAGCTGTAAAGGTGAGTCTAATTAAAAAATGAAGAGTGCACTACACACAAATGCATATTGCAAGGAATGTTGGAGTGGGAGCAGTAATTCTAGATTCACGGTTAACTCTAAACTGATAACCTGTGAAGGTTTTTAAAGTGTTAGGTACTGGAGTTTGTTGCTATTTCTAGAAATGGGAAGGCCCAGAAAAGCGCATGAAATATGCTGTTTTACAAAGATAAATAATGTATCTTTGACATGGTATTTAAACTGTATAACATAAAAACCTTAGTGAACAATTTCTGAGACTTTATCTTAAGTCTTAAATTATTGCAAGATCTCTCAGCGGAAGATAAGCAAATCTTGGAATACAATTCAAGTAACACTGTACTTCTCCATACAGTTCTCAAACAAGTAAATATGCATTTTTGCCACTAGGGGGAACTGCAGGGGAGAGGCTCCAGTTTAGTTTGCTTGTGTGCTCCATCTTGTACCTCCCGCAGTTGGGTAATTGTTTGGATACAGTGGATCAGTGGTCTTCAAACTGCGGCCGGGGGATGGATGTGGCCCTTTGCTTGCTTTTGTCTGTCCCTAGGGACACTATTTAGTCCACAGATACCAACTATGGGGCACAATTCCTCCCACTGACACCAATGATGGGGCATTGTGTATTCCCACTGATTTCGGGACCTTTTCTACTCTCACTGGCCACAATCCACCCCCACTTTCCTGAAGGGCAGTAAAATGACCCTTTGTCTTAAAAGTTTGAAGACCCCTGCAGTAGATGATAGTTTCTGTCCTCCTCTCAGGTCTTAATTGACAAGTAAGAGGGTAAATTTGTATGACAAATTAGTTTTTTTTTTTTATAATCTTTAAATCATTCCTATTAGTGTTCTCCACCATCATAGCATAATGTTTACCTATAGTCTGGTCAGTGTATTGGGTTTTCTTTTTCTCATCTCAGTAAAATGGTGAGACCAACATCTAGAGTTTGGAATTTTCCATGTTGGAAATTTCTACTGTGCAATTTCTGCTGAGAGCAAAACTGCAATTTGAAAATATTGTGAGAAGAAATTTTTTTTTCTAAATGCTACAGGGATGACAAAACACATCCTTGCATGCCAGAGGTGTCCTTAAGACATTAAGAATTACTTTATGGAATGAAATGATGAGGACCATAATGAAAGTGCGAGTAGCTTTTCCCTCCAGAGTTCTCATTCCAGAAACACTCTTTTTGCTGCTTCTTGATCATCACAAATTTTAAAAAGCAAGTATAGTTTATTTACTGAATAAGCTGTACTTTTATTTGAAGCATAATACTTTTATATATACTGCATTCCATGTTTCCAGTGTAACAGAATTACTTTTCATTTGTAAAACTATTCCACAGTGGATTTTTTTAAATTTTTCAGAAAATGTCCAACTTTTCCAGAAAAAAAGGGAAAAAAACGTTTTTTTCTCATGGCTTTAAAATTTTGGGAAATTTTACATCTCTAGCCATTTCAAGGGCACATGCAATTTTAAGGCTTGACATCCTGGCAACCTCATGCTTTATATCTTACCAGAAATGTGAGTAATGTGTTGTGCTTGTGTGCAGTAAAATAATTTTAGCGTATTTTTTAATTAAAGGGTAACTTCACTTTCTTGGAAAAAAACAATTAGGAAATAAAAAAATAATATAGCGTTTACAATTGCGACTCAAGTCATATTGTAAATGAATGTTATTAAAAATGACCTTAATTTGCAGCACTGTAATTTTCTGTAAAATGCAATGTACACAGCTGGTGTACAGAACACCCCCTGAAAATGTAATTTCCTGCTTTAGAGATTGGCTTACTGATTTTCCCAGAAGCCATCACTAAGATACAAGTGAGATTTTTGGCATCTCCTGCAACAAAAATGTCATTTTTGGTAAGATACTCCCTATGGGAAATTGCATCTAAAGGGATGTAGAACCTGCCAGTTAACTCATTAGAGACCTGCATGTGCAGCAAAGGATTGATAATTGTAAAACCACTCCCATACAGTTTTACTCTGCACATGAACAGACAAACATCTATCTCTTCAGAATAACAAAAGGTATGAATCTGCAACAAAGTTAGTTAAAATCCTTGCAATGTACATAGATCACCCAGAGGGGATTTGTTTTTTCTTTACAACAGTGTATTTACTCTTTAAAATATATGTTTGATAAACCTATGCACTATTATGACATAAGAACGTGACATAAGAATATTCAACTGCCACCATTTTATTCTCCAGGGTCTCTACTTTCACATATAATGTTTGGGGTTTCACCTAGCTTTAAACTTTTAACATGTGCAAAATCTGAAAAAATTGATCTGGTAGAAAGTGGTTAATGTATACCTGTTACCACAGGAGATATATGGTGCTATTCTGTGGTGTTTGTTAGTGCAAGGTACCACAGTAGCCCTGACAATCCAGGCTGTCTGCAGTGTGCAAATTTTGACTATGAGAGGCACCCTGCATTACATGTGGGATGTGCTTGGTGTGCTGCTCAACAGTGGTAAACCCAGAATGCTTGTCCTGTGGAGCACCCAGATTTTGTGAGATTCTTGGTGTGCCCTCAAACAATGTATTGAAAAGTAAGTGGTACAAAGTAGCTCTGTGTAATGTGCACTTAGTAGCATTTTTTTGCCTGTCACCTTGGAGTAACCGGTTTACTTTAAGGGTCTGTACCCTGCTCATTCTTTTCTGCAGTTTCTTCTCATCTTTGTGTCAGGTTTTCATTAAGAAGCCAGGAAACCAACATTTCTCTCATCCATTGAGGGACACAGGACATATGCAACCTTTGGGGTATACTACAAACTAATTTCATGGCCCTGCCCTTTGACCTTTATTCTGCACCAAGGTGCTGGCTCCAATGTTAGCCATGTTGAGTTCTTGAGGCACCCTCATTGTGGGATACTTTGATTACCTCCTATTGTGGGAACAGTCAGTAAGGGCTTTTTGAACTTTATCAAATTGTCCAGATGTTACAGAGGTTTGGATGGATCCTAAACCTTCAAAATTTGTCACTGGAACAAACTAATTGCTTAGCATATTTAAATTTCTAGTCTGCGCTGTGGTAGAAAGAATAGCTGCTAGTGACATAAGATTGATATACAAATCCCCTAAAATGATATGCCGCTCCAAAACAATTAAAGTTCATAAATTATCACATCATTTTCATATAAAGTGCATTGTGAAAAAAGATGATTTATCAAAATCCAATGCGAAATATAAGTGCCTTAGTGCCAATATACATAAAGTGCATATAGGCCCTTTAAATCAAAGTCCATAAAGTCACCTGTAAGTTATGAAACCTCCACCAACCAATCCAGACTATTGCCAGATCTTTCAGTGTATGTCAACAAACACCACCACCTCAAGTGGACACTCACCAGATATGAATGTTAGAGCTTGTTCAAAATTCTTCCCAAACGCCCCTTATAGCATTTGGCAGGCGTTCGGCGTTTGGGGAGCTTTTTTAACGCTCCCCAAATGCCCTATGTGCGTTTTTGAGGCGTTTCATATGCGTTTTCCAAGCTTTAAAACCGCACCACAAATGCCTATATCGATGTTAATGGTATAAACGCCTTGCAAATGCCTGCCAGTGTTTGAGGAGCGTCACCATAGACTTGAATGGGAGGCGTTGAAAGGCTTCAACTCCTGACTGGACATGAAGTGTTAATATTGCTGCGACGCTAACCCTTCAGTGTGAACAGCATTGTGTGCTGCCATGTGTATAATTTTCATAAAAAACGCCCCTCAAACGCCTGCTTACAAAGCTAGTGTGAACTTAGCCTTACAATGAACATAGCAAACACAGTATATCATCTCCAGGTAAGGGTCATCCTAGGTAATGTATACACTAGCCCACAGTCATCTCCTCTCTGCAGAACTTGATCCAGACTATGGCAAGGAAAGCTTGCACCAGAGCCAACAAATGCAAAAGGTGAACTATACCTTCAGAGGCTTCCTGTTTCCCTCAAAGAAAACGATTTTACAGTGAGTATAGGAATCCTGTTTTATTCTCTATAGAAATTCTGAAGATTACACCGACTGTTCTACCTCTTTACACTTACAATCAGTAGAACTCACTAAAAGTTTAAATCCACTGTGCTTGTTTTTGATGACAGAGTTCCTAGGTGGACGGTTTCGGAAAATGCCTGCTAACCTGAAGGTTAAGTGCAGGTTGTGAAAGGAACAGTAGCACTCCTAATGATTGCTGTTGCATATGTAATTCCTTTACTTTAGAGGAGTAAGAGAGAATCCATTAGATTTGTTCCTGGCATGACTGGAACCGCTGCGGTTAATGTTAATGACTTTCAGTAATGCCTTTTGCCTATTTACTTTCACTGCTGAACAAGGGACTCTTGCAGAGCAAATGACCTAGGAGAGACCTATGCGTTGACCTAACAAGGAGAAAGTTTAAACACACTTAAGCAGTGGGATCACATGCTTTTGGTACTGCTTGATTTTCCTTGAATATCACATGGACTTATAAGAAAAATCTCTTGTTTAAATTAACATTTTTTCATATTTGTTTTGTTTAGTGGACTAATTCTTATTATTAATATCACTTTTGGAATGTTCCTTTGCATTTCTGTACTTATGCTTTCTAAGCATCATCAGAATATTAAATCTATCTTTGATAATTTTGAGTACAAATTTGACAAATGCAGCAGAATATGTTTTTGTTTATGTAGTGTTTTTTATAATGAGCAGGATAGGGTGCATCTAATGGTGTGTGCAACCAACACTGCTTGAACTCAGTATAGAGGGGTAGAGAAAGATCATTCGGTATGTCACTGATGAGTGGGCAAAGCAGTGGCAGAAAGCACTATTCTGAGTGATATACAAAACCTGGTATAGTAAAAACTTGAAGCAAAACTAGAGCAGTTGCCCATAACCACCTAACTGGTTAGTCTTTAACCACCTCACGTCCTGCCATTGTATATAAAGACAGTGGCAGTGCAGGGTCTGGTGGCCGTTTATAAACAGCCTCCTGACCCCCTGCTTGTCCACGCACCCTGGGAGCGTGCGGCACTGCGATTCGGTGCCCGCTGTGTCCTCCAGACACAGTGGAACACTGATCGTCGTACGGGACCTCTGTGCGAGTTCCCGACCATGTGATCACTGATTGGCCAATCAGTGATCACATGCAGAGTAGTAAGCAAGATGTCAATTCTGACATCATTGCTTACTACGTGTGAAATCTGTGAATAATCAGATTCACAACACAATTCACAACAGCCTTGTACCATGTGACAAGCTGTGACCAATCACAGCTCACACAGTAGTTCTCAACGGCTGCAGGAATGCAGCCAGAGAGAAGGAGAAATGATTGCTTTTGCAGCCTTTATGGGTGTAAAAGCAATCAGTGTAAAAAAAAAAAATCTTCATCACACCCCACAAGCCGTACAGTGCCACCATGGTGACACTGTACTGCTAGGGTGACAGTATATAAAAAACAAAACATAAATAATAATATAAAAAAATAATAAAAATGTAAAAAGTAAATGTTTAAAAATTATAATTTTTAACTTATAAACTAATTTTTTTTTTTTTTTTTTACTAAAAAGATAACGGAATACATTTTGGCCAAGATTTATGATGAAATATTATTTATTTGCAAAATTTTATAAGAAAAACACTTTATTTCTAAATTTTTGGACTTTAATTTACATAGCAAAAAAAATTAAAACCCCAGTGGTGAATAAATACCACCAAAATAAAGCTTTATCTGTCTCACAAAATGCTAAAAAATTCATATGGGTATAGTGTTGCATGACCACGCAATGGTCATTCAAAGTGTGATAGCGCTGAAAATTGGCCTGGACAGGAAGGGGGTAAAAGCGTCCAGACTTGAAGTGGTTAAATTGAAGCAAGGCATTTGCAAGTGCCTCCATTTTATTTGCATCAGTTTTTTTTTGTAAGTCAGCACATAGAACACTGAACAGCTTTATCTGCCTAGAACATGAAAGTAGCCAAAGACAACATTGCAGTATATTCATTTTTTTGCCCAAGAGATCTTTCCAAAGTACTCACAGGTTATATCCACATTTTAATGGTTCTGTATATGCTTAACAGTAAACTGGTTGGACCTTTGGCTCCTGAAGAATGTCAAATGTGGCACACCTGTAAATGGGTCCAGCACATCTACAAAAAAATCTACCAAAGAATGTCCGATACCATGTTCCCTTTCTATTAAATAGGGTAATATGGATTAAGTAGCTAATTAGTGTAGAAGACAACATTTTGGTAACTGAAAGATTGCTAGGGAATGAACCCTGCATCTCATTTAATAATGTGTGACAAGAAAAAAGCTTGAAAAAGAGAAAGGAATGAAGCCGCCATATCACAAGGACTGTTCTGTAATATATACATTTTTTATTCTTGGGTTTAGATACACTTTAACCACTTTTCTACCAGAAACATTCTTTCCATTTTTGCACATTAGAATGCATATTTTTACATTAAAGCACTAAAACAGCATATATTTTCTGAAAGCAAAGACCTTGAAAAATACAATGGTGGTAGCAGAAAATTTTTAAGTCACTTATTATTAGTGCACGTTTATCAAAAACAAAAATTTTCCATAAACAATACCTTAAAGTTAATTTTAGTGCTCATTAGCACAAGATATTACCTATTTTTTAGTACAATTACTTTATTTACACTGGAGCCATTCTCGATCTCCAGGCAAGCAGTGACTTCCTACGTTATAAGCAAGGGCTCTCTGCATGCTTGGTGGGTAGTTTTATGGCTGTTTTTATACTCAAACACCTAAATTAGGAGCATTAGATCTGGTGTATTATTTTAAGGGGCACATGGTGACTTCTCCCTGTATACCTTGCGGATGAGGTTTGGAGTATACTGGTGACAAGATCCCAGGTCCCATGTAGAGTAGAGGCGAGGAGCTGGTTTTCATTCACATCATATAGTACTATTTCTGACCTCTCATTTATTGGGGTCAATTCCCAGGTGAGTAGATGAGAAGATTCACTATTGGAGCTTGAGGTGGTGTTTTATTTTAAACTGAATTCAGTAATATATACAAATGTTTTGTTCTTTGGTTTAGATACACTTTTTAACCACTTTTCTACCAGAGACATTATTTCCATTTTTGCATGTTAACCACTTGCCGACCCTCTTACAGTAAATATACTGTGAGTGGGCTGCAAGTACAGGCACAGGAAAAAGGGTTATTTTACAAGGTGAGGATTTTTCCTGCCAGCTCGTAAGTCCTGTAGTACATACCTGTAAGTCTGGAATACATGTTGCAGCACTAAAGAGGAAGCATTTCCACAAACTGACCACCGTAAAGGTAAGTATGCGACCACTTTATTACTGGTATGTAATTCACAAGTGACCCTGTGCTGACAAGTTTACATTCATTTTAAAGATTTGTAGACCGGAAACTAGGGGCATAGTAGATTACTAAATTAACTCTGCCTAACAGCTGTTGACTTTCACCGGAAAATTTGTTACAGCAGCTATTACACAGTATATATCATATGTGCTGAAATATCAAAATAGCAGCTTTTAAAAAGCAGTCCAGAACAAAATAAAATGTTATGCTTTACTGAAAGTAGTAATTTTGCATGTTGTTATAGGGATGATTTGTGATATGCATTCGGTTATTCACAGCATTGTGCTAAACCTACACTCTTTTGAAAACAGCACTATGTTTTATGCATTTTTGACTTCTTAACATGTGGCCGTGATTAATATATTGGATTACTATTGTGTGTGTGGATGTACGTTTCCATTCCCAAGTACATCTAACCACTCTGATGTACAGTATCTCACAGAAGTGAGTACACACCTCAAATTTATGTAAATATTTTATTATATCTTTTAATGTGACAACACTGATGAAATGACACTTTGCTACAATGTAAAGTAGTGGGTGTACAGCTTGTATAACATGTAAATTTGCTGTCCCCTCAAAATAACAACACACAGCCATTAATGTCTAAACCACTGGAAACAAGTGAGTACACCCCTAAGTGAAAATGTCCAGATTGGGCCCAAAGTGTCAACATTTTGTGTGGCTACCATTATTTACAGCATTGCCTTAACCCTCTTGGGCATGGAGTTCACCAGAGCATCACAGGTTGCCACTGGAGTCCTCTTCCACTCCTCCATGATTCCTAGATTGTAAGCTCTGAGGAGCAGGGCCCTCCTATCCCTTTTGTGTTGAACTGTATTGTTGCTGTATTGTCTCCCATTATATTATAAAGCGCTGAGCAAACTGTTGGCGCTATATAAAGCCTGTATAATAATAATAATTATGGAGCTGGTGGATGTTAGAGACCTTGCTCTCCTCTACCCTCTGTTTGAGGATGCCCCACAGATGCTCAATAGGGCTTAGGTTTGGAGACATGCTTGGCCAGTCCAACACCTTTACCGTCAGCTTCTTTATCAAGGCAGTGGTCGTCTTGGAGATGTTTGGGGTCGTTCTCATGTTGGAATACTGCCCTGCGGCCCAGTCTCCGAAGGGAGGGGATCATGCTCTGCTTCAGTATGTCACAGTACATGTTGGCATTCATGGTTCCCTCAATGAACTGTAGCTCCCCAGTGCTGGCAGAGCTCATGCAGCCCCAGACCATGACACTCCCACCACTATGCTTGACTGTAGGCAAGACACACTTGTCTTTGTACTCCTCCCCTGGTCTCATCAGATCACAGGACATGGTTCCAGTAATCCATGTCCTTAGTCTGCTTGTCTTCAGCAAACTGTTTGCGGGCTTTCTTGTGCATCATCTTTAGGAGAGGCTTCCTTCTGGGACAACAGCCATGCAGACCAATTTGATGCAGTGTGCGGCATATGGGCTGACCCCCTGCCCCTTCAACCTCTGCAGCAATGCTGGCAGCACTCATACGTCTATTTCCCAAAGACAACCTCTGGATATGACGCTGAGCACGTGCACTCAACCTCTTTGGACGACCACATAAAAAGGTATAATAAAATATTTACAAAAATGTGAGGGGTGTACTCACTTCTTTGAGATACTGTATGTGTAACTTTGGAGACTTTTGGGTTTCCACAATCATTTGGTCAATCTTTCAGAGCAGTTCCTAAGAGGAACTTCACTTTTACCTTTTAAACTTTTTCCCGTCTTACCTTGCCAGCCGAGTTATCCTCAGAAAACCTTCCTAGCGGATCCAGCACTGTCTGGTGTAAGCTGACACTGTTTCAGAACCCTGTATCCCGTACTGCCATTTTTCCTTCTGATGTCATCAGGATTCTGGCTGTCTTTTCTGGGTTCTTTGATCTGGTCATCAGATGATGTGTGGCAGAGATTGCCAGCACATCCCAGGAGACTTGGGGAAGGAAAGCAGAGATTGTCATTCTTGCTTAAGAAACCTAGAATTGCGGAGCAAGTACCCACTTAAGTAACTTTTTTTTTTTTTTAATCAAGCATAGTTTGTATTGATAACCATTTGCAGTATTCCCAGTGTGCCCACTAATATATATTTTGTTTTGTTTTGTTTTTTTACATTTTATATTTAAAAGTGCAAATTAAAGTATAACTAAAGACAATTTTTTTTTTTTTTGGATACAGTGGAGATAGATTCGAACACCTTTCAGGTTTTATTAATGTCTGTGCCCCAAGTCAGGACAGTCACCCTCTCTATTTGTCATGTTTACCGTTATCAACAAAAGTGACAAAAAAATCCCACATTTTGGGTTGTCCCCAAAAAAGTACTAGAGGGGAAATCTTTCAATGGGAATACTAGCTCTGGTGATCCTGGTAAGAACCAGGAATTCCCTCTTTTACTTTCTGTTTTCACAGGAATTGAAAGGAAATCTCCACAATAGGACACATGGCAAAAGACCTGACAGAGGCTCTAGCCCTCCCTTATTCTATCCAGAATGAACAGAAACAGTTTGCCATTGGTTCTATTTTAAGCCTTTACAGTATTTTTTTGTTTCTAATGCACATTTTGTATTAATTTGATGCCTGTGGCTAGGTTTGAGTATTAACGTTGAATAATATTACTGAAGATATAATGCTTTGATTTTTTTTTTTTGTTTTTTTAGTTCTGACCGTTTAATAGAAGAAACTATAAGGTAAGAATCAATAAAAATTTTCTTTAAAGTACCATTTGAATATTTTTTTTACCTTTTTTCTTTTTTAAATGTTTTTTTTTATGCTAACTAAAGACATCAAGTTGTGGCTGGCAGCGCATGCACAAGCTGTCATGCAATCTTTCTAATTAAAGTTACCAACATGCACATTCAAATTGAGCAAACATGTTTGTGGATATGGAGGGGGAAGTAAAGCATTTCAGGGGAAAATCCTAGAGATCAGCTGGAAAAGTCCATCTCAACTGATTGTTTTGTTACCTAAAAGTGTCAGGTCAGACCTGACGGGGAAACGTCTAGAAAATTCTACAGATTTGTTCACCAAAGTGACAATTAACAGTTGGATTTGACAGACATTCTCTTACATTTGAAAGTGCATTTACCTATACATAGAAAATATTAATCGATAGCATGGCCATATTAAAGTGGTAGTAAAGTCATGATGATTCTTACCTATAGGTAAGCCTTTAAAAAGGCTTACCAATACTTTAGGTAAAGTAAATATCTCCTAAATGTGCACCATTTAGAAGTTATTTACGTTAGCAGCTGGTGACATCCTGGACTGTACCGTCCATTCAGAACTCCCACATGTAAGCACAGGAGTGACGTCATCTCAGCTCGGCCATTCGTATGACCGAAGCCCGTGAACCTGGCAGGAAAGACTGGTTGAGGATGAAACCACTGGGACTCATGACAGCGCACCGCTGGAGGGCTTCGTTTTCCAGCAAGTCGATCATAATGTGCTAATATGTGATGCATACTAGCACTTTATTACTTAAACCACCCGAGGGCCAGTTTGTTATTTTTTTTAATGCTGTTACTATCGCTTTAATGTAGAATTCAGTTGCTTATCAGTCAATCCAGTTTTGGTGTTAGCAAGCACTAACCACCTTGAGTTAACAGCCTTGGTTCTAGGATTTCCTGCTTTGCCATTGATGTGATAGACCCATTATGAAGTACACTATATTGCTAAAAGTATTGGGACACACCTCCAAATCATTAGATTCAGGTGTTCCTATCACCTCCATGGACACAGGTGTATAATATCAAACACTTAGGTATGCAGACTGCTTCTACAAACATCTGTGAAAGAATGGGTTGCTCTCAGGAGCTCAGTGAATTCAAACATTGGCACCGTGATAGGTTGCCACCTGTGCAATAAGTCCATCTGTTAAATTTTCTTGCTACTAAATATTCCACGGTCAACTCGGCCACGAACTGGTAGGCCATGTAAAATGACAGAGTGGGGTCAGCGCATGCTGAAGCGCAACATGCACAGAAGTAGGCAACTGTCTGCAAAGTCAATAGCTAAAGACCTCTAAACATCATGTGGCCTTAAGGTTAGCACAGCAAGAGTGCATAGAGAGCTTCATGGAATGGGTTTCCATGGCCGAGCAGCTGCATCCAAGCCTTACATCGCCAAGTGCAATGCAAAGCATTGGGTGCAGTGGTGTAGAGCAATGGAGACATGTTCTCTGGCGTGACAAATCACACTTCTCTGTCTGGCAATCTGATGAAAGTGTCTGGGTTTGGCAGTTGCCAGGAGAAAGGTACTTGCCTGACTGCATTGTGCCAAGTGTAAAGTTTAGTGGAGGGGGGATTATGGTGTGGTGTTGTTTTTGAGGGGTTGGGCTTGGTCCCTTAGTTCCAGTGAAGGGAATTCTTAAGGCTTCAGCATACCAAGACATTTTGGACAATTTCATGCTCCTAACTTTGTGGGAACAGTTTGGGAATGGCCCCTTCCTATTCCAACATAACTGCGCACCAGTGCACAAAGGTCCATAAAGACATGGATGAGTGAGTTTGGGGTAGAGGAACTTGACTGGCCTACACAGATTCCTGACCTCAACCCAATAGAACACTTTTGGGATGAATTAAAGCGGAGACTGCGAGCCAGGTCTTCTCGTCCGACATCAGTGCCTGACCTCACAAATGCGCCTCTGGAAGAATGGACACACATTCCGATAGACACCCTCCTAAACCTTGTGGACAGCCTTCCCAGAAGAGTTGAAGCTGTTACAGTTGCAAAGGTTGGGCCAACTCAATATTAAACCCCGCAAACTAAGATTGGGATGCCATTAAAGTTCATGTGCGTGTAAAGGCAGGCGTCCCAATACTTTTGGCAATATAGTGTATGCGTGATTTGGCTTTCTTCTTTGCCCAGTAATGGCTATCATAGCAGGATTTATGTTTAAAATAATAAAAAAACAGCCATGGTTTTGGAATTCCTTATAGACCAGCATATAAGTGAAATGAAAAGTCCCTCATCTCTGGTGCCCCTTATGGCTTTTTAATGAATTCCCATTATTGATCATGCATGGAAACCTGTCTAGTTTTAATTAAGAAAATGTTATAAATTTTAATGTTAGTATTTTAGGAAATTTTAAATCCTTTTAAACATACTAAACTACGGTTTTCATAAATGTAGCAAGTTTGATTAATACTGAGACTTACTAGCCAGCTGCCAAAGAGAAACGTTGAATATCTTTAATACAGCAAATTTTTGCTTCATGGGTTTCCAGAGTAATCTTATCTCACTTGGTGTTTTGTAGTTTTTTGGGGTTTTTTGTGTTTGTTTTTTTGCCAAAAGTACACCGTATTCGAGACAGATCTTTCTATGCACATTACATGTCAGGTTTTGTATTTGCTGAAAAGTTCAGACTGGCCTTTGCTCTATTCCCATTAGATGATTGTTGAGCAGTAAGTTTAAAAATGTTAAGATACCTTTATGAGAGACTTTGTTCAGCAGAAGGATTTATACAATAAAGGAAAATGAGTGTTTTGCCTTAGGCAACAAGAGGTAGACAAATGAAAAGTGGTAAGTAGAATTAATTAAAATACAAAAATCCATAAATAGGTCACCTCAATGAGAATTGGATTTATTTTGCAGCAAGAACTTAGCATGTGCCCCTTAGGTTTTGATGCAAATATATTGCCATACTGTTTCCCTTCAGCCTGTCTTTTTCTATGCAGAAAGCTTTCAGGTGTTACCCCAGTGTCACTTACAGAATAAGGGTCTCTGTCAGTTAATGTTAGCATCAGGAATCAAGAGGAGCCTTCTTCAGTAATATGAGCATTAAATGTGGAAGGGTCTGTATCTGATTTAGCAGAGCAAGTGCTTCATGTGGCGGGTGGGAAGGGGTTCATTAAGTGAATTTTTTACTTGTCCTACATGGGCAATTACTATGGTTGAATTTGTACAGGTCACTTTTAACTGAGACTACACTGTCTGCAATAGATTTCCTAAACATTCTAGTAGGCCTTTATAGCTGAACACCAGCATTTCCACCTCACAACAACAGATGCATGATGTCTGTGAATGAATCACAACCACACTGTCAGTTTGTGTGTAACTTACCTCCTTTAGCTGTATACAGCTATGTTCCGTGTCCGTGATGTTCCTCCTCTTCCAGGCTGAATCCTAAATGTGCCAGTCCTGAAACTACATCTCCCATGATCCTTTGAACCTCTAAAGTTTCAGGGTGGGCTATGGGAGTCAATTGCACCAGTTCTGGGTGATGATGTGGGTGAGTCTTAGGGTTACTGGGGGCTTTTCTGTGTATTCATATGGGTAAGGAAAGGGAAGCAGTGGGATTGTGTTATCACCACCCATAGTCCTTTCCTCTCTGCACTGAACATTGTAACATTCAGCAGGTAAGGAACAAGCAAGCGCTGTTTACAAATGTGTCGTCACAGGGGACACAAAAAAAATACAGCTCACGTGATCATGGTTTTTATTGGTCTGTTCATTATTTTTTAACAGCAACACATCAAATGGTATTATTTTTTTACTTGTTGAAGAGATGATTTGTAATGCATGTCACTATACAGTGCCCTTCAGGCTCTCCCCCCCCCCCCTCCTCATTATTCTGATAGCCAGTGTCCCCTCTTACCTTGCTTACGTTACCCTTACCTTGCTTTTTTTTGCTGCAGGGTTCTCCTTTACAGGCTGGATGAGGGTCTGGTATGGATAGGACACAGTTTTTAATTTTTGACATGGAATTCCCTTTTACCCTCAGCAAACCCTAATGATGGATGAGTCTGGTATGAATATTAAGAAGAAAACTAACATGTTTATTGTAGCTGCACAGTTCCCTTTTATATTCATTACAGAGCCTAATGCTGGACAAGGGTCTGGTAAGGATTTTAAAGGGGAACCCCCACGGGGTGTGGCCTGGATGAAAATGGAGTAGGATGTGTAGGTGCTGTGCTCTGCAACAACCAATATCCTAACCTGATATCCTGTGAGTTATCCTACTGATATCTTGTGCCTGCCTTGATACTCCCCACACCCCTGCATCATGTCACCACCTCGGAAGGCGACATCTGGCACCCCTTCTCTAGATAAATTTAGACGGCATAAGCGGGACCCTGCAAAGAAAGATGGCAACACTACTACCACGGAGGCCCCTAACACAGACACTACAGGGGTTCTGGATGCTATCTCTTCCTGCCAAGCCTCACTCACGACAAAGATAGAGGAGGTGAAGCTGGATATCTCCCTTATCCATCAAGACCTGCATAAACTTCAGGACAGAGTCACTGAGACCGAAGCCCGTATTAGCCAGGCGGAGGACATTCTTCTTCCTATGCGGCACGCTTCAGATGACATGCAGCGCCAACTTCAACAACTTGCCCAAAAACAAGATGACCTAGAAAACCGTCACGTCGCAGTAACCTGCGCTTCATTGGCCTATCGGAGGGTAAGGACCCAGCCACCTTCCTTGAGCACCTGCTCATTACCACCTTTGGAAGGGACGCCTTTTCGACCACACTGGTAGTGAAGAGGGCGCCCCGGATGCCGTCTCGTCGGCCCACAGAGGGTGCCCCACCCCGAACTCTGCCAAAATCCTGAAACTTCGGGACCGTGATGTGGTACTGCAGCTATCCAGAGAGAAGAGTAATATCCCTTACCAAAATGTGAAGATCTCTGTCTTCCCTGATTTTTCAGCCGAGATACAGCGATACAACGATCCTGATTTTCGGATGTTAAATGACGCCTTCACGTCAAACATCTGAAGTATGCCATGCTCTTCCCTACCCGTCTGCGTGTGGTGGGTGAGGACAGAGTTAATTTTTTTGAGGACCCGGAATCGGCCTCCTCCTGGCTCGATCAACAAGGGGGGTCAATGTAACCATCCTGGCTAACTAGATGTCGCCCTCCTTGTCCTGTGAGTACTCCCCTCTTTTCTCTTTGGCAGTCGTGAGGGGTCTGTATTGTATGACATGACTCCTCTACCCCTGGTGCTTGCCATTACTCGAGTACTAATGGCCTATGGCCCACAATACCCTTCTGGCCTTATGGTGGCTGCCCACAGCTTCTGTGCAAACCCTAGGAACCGGCCCTGATGTGATTGTGAGATGGTGCCCTTACACTCCCATTTTCAAGTACATTTGCATAGGCCAGAGCTCTGCGGGCCTGGTAACTGTTTGGGCATCCCTCCTCCCTGCCATGGAACTTTGTTTCCTCTCCTGCTGTCAAGACATGGAACCCAGTATAGAATTATACTTCAACCCACGTTTACCCCATGATGTTGGAACTTGTCGATTGTTGGCGGAAGCACCTTGGGGTCCTATATTACTTGACATCTCTTCAGCGAGAGGTTGTCCCCCTGGGGATAGTCTCCTTGTAACCTGTTTTGGGATCACACCGAGTTTGGGTGGTGGAGAGCAGGGTGGGGGGTGTTGGTATTATTATTGTTTGTTATTACTTGTTTTATTCAATCAGGATTTGTTCAATGTGAGATACGCTCTCTCAATACTTTTGGCTGTGTTGTGGTATGGGTGGGATGTCTGCCATGGAAAATTGCGATGAACGGTAATAGATGGCATCGCTAACCTTAATTACCTGGAATGTACGAGGGATCCGTGACAAAATTTAAGCGGGCCACACTTTTCAAATTCCTCAAAATCTTATCGAGTGGATTTTGTGGTACTAGTTGAGACACATATCACTGGACAGCTTCAATCGGCTCTGAGGCACCCATGGGTAGGCTGGGCATATCATGCTAGGCATACTAGATACTCCCGCGGGGTATCGGTTTTGGTGTCTAAAAATTTATGTTTTGAATTTCTCTCCCTCCGCACGGACCCCCACGGCAGATATGGTTTTTTTCACTTTCTCCTCTATGGCAAACCATATATGCTACTAGCTTGTTATATTCCGCTCCCCTATAGCCCCACAGTGGTCAGTGAGAGTTTTCTTTTTATGGCCCAATTCCCAAAGGTGCCAGCAATATGGCTTGGGGATTTCAATATGGTCATGAATCTGACTTTAGATCGACTGCACTTCGCACCTGACTCCTCTGGTGGGTAGATGACCAGAAGGCCAGTCTTTTTACTGATTTTGCCCTGACCGATACCTGGAGCAATAGATACCCAGTTAAGGCGCTCTTTCTTGTTTTTCGGCGGCCCACTCCACTATGTCTCGCATAGACCTTATATTGGTCTCCTGTAATCTGTTGCCTTTCCTACACAATGCAGGCACGCACCCTAGAATCCTCTGACCATGCCCCATGTTGGCCCCTCTATGTCTGGACCCTCCTACGCAACCCCCCTCAGTGCGACTCCACACATTCTGGTAATTGTTAGATCCTGAGGCCATCCAGAGTGAATGAAAATATTTTTTGGACACTAATCGTGATACGGCATCGGTGGGATCGGTGTGGGACTCCTTCAAATTACATGCCTGCGTGATGCTGTCTACACAGATCAACAGATTAAAAGCCTCCTCTAAATTAGTCTTGGAGCAGGCTGTGGATCATTTATCCTCCCTGATCGATGCCTTGTAGACCGATTCCTTGCCTGTGAACGCTGCAACATTGCGTTCCCATACACGTATTGTAGAACAGCTTCACTTTGAAAGGGCCAAACAACATTTGTTCTTTACAAAACAGCGCGTTTTTGAACATGGAGAGCGTGCGGGTAGGCTGTTGGCTTATCTGGCCCATCAAAATCTGAACCCACCAGTGGTGGTCTCTCTTGTTGACTCGAGTGGAGCCAAAATGACTGACCCAGAACATACTGCTGCGGAATTTAAAAGATACTATGATTCCCTTTACTCCTCCCATGCCATGGTTACCCCCCAACACACCCGAGAATATCTACAATCTATCTCCTTCCCGTGGTTGTCTGCATCCCAGTGAACTGATCTGGAGTCTCCCATCACAGTCGAGGAGATTGTGGCCGCAATCTCCTCTCTTGCCCCTGCTAAGGTGCCAGGCCGGGATGGCCTGCCCTTGGATTTTTATTCCATTTACTCGGAGGTTCTAATCCCAGAATTATTGTTTTTATACGAATATATTTTTAGTGAGGAGAAGCTTGAAGATATAATGCGTTAATCCTTGATCATAGTGATCCCCAAGCCGGACAAGGACTTTACCCACCCGGATGCATATAGGTTCATCTTCCTTGTACAAGTAGACATCAACATTTTGACCAAGATATTGGCGACTTGTCTTAACCAAGTTATTCTATCCCTAGTACACCTGGACCAGATGGGTTTTATGCCGGGGAAAAACAGCGATGAACATTAGGCGGTTGTACATGAACCTACAGGCTACTCATGGCGAGCTTTGCACTAGGGCAGTGGTGACGTTAGACGCTGCTAAGGCGTTTGATTCAGTGGAGTGGAACTACCTGTGGGCTTGTTTGGAGTGTTTTGGCTTTGGGCCTCAATTTATAAAATGGGCACAACTACTGTATTATTCCCCTATAGCTAGGATGGCTGTCAACGGGTGGATCTCGGACGCTTTCCCTTTGAGTCGGGGGACTAGACAGGGTTGCCTTTTGTCCCCCCTATTATATGCGCTGGCTGCGGAACCCCTGGCTTCATTAATACAGTCACACCGTGATATTCGTGGCCTTCAGATTGGCTCCCTGGTGGAGTCGGTTGAAATGTATGCGGACGATATGCTTCTATATTTGGCTGACACGGGCCTCTCCCTACTTGCTGCCCTCCATACTGTAGAGGAGTTTGGAACATATTCCGGTTTGCACATTAATTGGGCTAAATCTCAGATCCTCACATTAGATGCCCACCCCCCTTCCTCTGATACAACGACGCTCCCATTGTGCAGAGCCTCGGCGATTAGATACCTGGGTATTTCGGTGACCAGGGAGCCCCGTGACTACTACAAGCTCAACGTAGAACCCTTATTTGCTATCCTGAAGGCTTGTGTCCAGTCCTGGGCACGACTCCCTGTGGGTGTCATGGGCAGAATTAGCCTTGTTAAAATTATTTTGTTACCAAAGCTCCTATATGTGTTCAGGCATTCCCCGGTACTGTTGCCCCTGAAGGTTTTCAAAACGACTGAGGGAATATTGAATTCATTTGTTGGGAGGGGGCAGGCAGACACAAGCTTTCCTGGTACACTTTGAAGAACCCAACAACGCATGGGGGTGGTGGCTTTGCCAGACTTTCATAGTTACTATTTGGCGGCGCAACTGTCCCATTTTTATCACCTTAATAGTTCAGAGGCTGCCCGTTACCAGCTCTGGTGTGTGAACAACTGGGTCATACCCTTTTCTCTCCCATACAGGTGGTGCTGTGGGATAGTGGCCGTTTGGATTCTCTGGCGCTCCGTGACAAGTTAGTGTACCATCATAGGCGTGTTTGGGATCTCGCATGCCTGTCTGTGGCTCAACTCTGGGCTCTCTGAGCTTCTCACCATTCCAGATCCTGAACAGTGGTCATCTAGGGACATATTATAATTACATCAGGTGATCACACCCAATGGGCCTAAACAATTTCAAAATGTAATTTATGAATGTTATTTTACATTGTACATTTTATTTTTGCTGCAGAGTTCCCCTTTATATTCACATTGGACCTTAATGCTGGATGAGGGTCTGGTATGGATATTAAATGTGAACTCCACAATTGTATTTATGCAGTGGAGTTCCTCTTTATATTAATATCAACCCCTAATGCTTGATGAGGCTATGGATATTAAGGGAAAACAAAACTTTTTTTTTTTTAATTCTAGCTGCAGGTTTACCCTTAATATTCATATAAGATCCCAATGATGGATGAGGATCTGGGATGAATATTAGGCGGGAGCCACTCATATTTGTTTTTTCAATGTTATTGAGCAGTGGAGTTCCACTTATATTCACATCCGACCTTAATGCTGGGTGAGGGCCTGGAGTGGATATGAAAGAAGCTGACACATATTTTCAGTTTTCACATGGAGTTCCCCTTTATATTACACTTACCTGTCCCTCGATCCCGCGGTGTCCTTACACCGGCCGGGTGGACTGCCTGTCCTGTCTCCTCAGCGCTGGCATCTTCAGGTTGAGCACCCTGCTGTGACAGCTTGCGGCTTCACAGCTGGATGCCCACTGCACATGTGCAAGTAGCGCTGTGCTTTGTGAATGGTCCTGTAGTCTTCTGGAACCTGTTGCATGTCCCAGAAGACTATGGGGAGGGAGGGGGGAGAACAACTTCTGCTTCCCATTTCCCATTTCGAATGTGGCTTCAAACCGCCAGAAGGCTGCGAGGGAAACAGGGAGGGATAAATGGAAGAAATACCATGTGTTTGTGGCTCATGGGAGGAGCACAGTGATTTGAAAGTGGTGCGGGGTCTTGAATACAGGCCCCTGTCAAGTGACGGACCTGGAAATAGGCCAAGAAAATTAGAGAGGTCTGGGGATGTGGTGGATACTGCTTTCTGTGTAAGAAGCGCCCTCGATCAAAGAAGTGTTCAGCGCGTATGTTGGGTTTGGGCCATACTTCAGCTAAGAACCAGTCTGAGATGCCAGGGGGGGAAGTGCAAATTGAAGCGGAGAGACGAAAGTGGCCCCTTTAGTGAAGAGACAGAGAACTGTTTGCATGCTGAGGTGAAGACTTGGAGTGTAGAGCTAATAATAGGATGGGCCATGAGCTGCTCGTGGGCCCCAGGGGAGAGAAGCCAAGGAATGGTATCCAACGGAATGGGCGAGTACAGTTGCTCTATGGTTATCCAATGTTTTACCTGTTGGCGAATCTACCAGACGACCACACTAGTTAAGTGGCAAGCCCAGTAGTAATTCTTAACGTTAGGAAGGCCAACTCCACTTCTAAGCTTAGAGACAGTCAGGAGAGCATGGCTCAACCAGTGGACTTCCTTTTCTATAAGAAGGTCAACTTAATGTTACGCAGGGAGGAGAAGAAAGAGGCCGGAACAGAGAAAGGGATAGTCTGAAATAAATGCAGCAAGCATGGCAAAACATT
Source organism: Staurois parvus (assembly GCF_062004578.1). NCBI lineage: Eukaryota > Metazoa > Chordata > Amphibia > Anura > Ranidae > Staurois > Staurois parvus. The sequence continues at coordinate 24,605,343 of NW_028318095.1, forward strand.
AATTTTAAGGGTAGATCCCCTGCAAAACCAAGAGTAGCAGAATTTGTCCCAATTTTGAAGGTCATGAGTAATCTGGGATAGCAAAGAAAGAAAGTTCCGGCTGTAAAGGTCAGATAAGTCGGCTGATAGCTGGATCCCTAGGTAATAACGTCCTTCCACCAAGAGAATGGAAAGTGTTGCTTACAGTATGACACCTCTTCCGCCGTGAGAAAAACATTCAGCACATTTGATTTGGAGTAGTTTATCGTAAGGTTAGACAAAGATTGATAAAAGGCCAAGGACTCTAAAAGGGTGGGTAAAGAAGTACAAAGTGTATACAAACAGTAGAACATCATCTGCAAAGGCGGTCAATTTTATCTCCTTACTCTTCATAGGGATTCCTTTAAGCAGAGAATCTGCTCTCAACTGCCAAAGAAACGGCTCCAGGGTGATGACAAACAAGATAGGTCAAAGGGGACACCCTTGGCATATGCCATTGTAGATTCGAAAGGGGTCTGACAGGTGGCCATTGGCCCTGACCCTCGCCTGAGGAAAGACGTATAGGGCCATAACCTGGGAGCAAAAATTATCTCATAAGCCTAGGAAGCAAAGAGCCAATTCCATGTAGTCTCAGGCCACTTTGTCGAATGCCTTTTTGGCTTCCAAACAGAGAAATAATCCCAGTTGGCCTCTTGTTGTCAGCCAGTGATGGACGTTCAAAGATTTGAGAGTGTTATTTCGATCCTCCCTGCCCAGTAAAAAAGCCCATCTGGTTAAGGGAGATACATTTGGATAAGAAAGGGAGTAGCCTATTGGCTAAAATGCATGCGTAAAGTTTCACATCGATATTAATTAGAGATATAGGATGGTAGCTCTCCACCTGTATAGTATCCTTACCTTCTTTAGGAAGCAAGGAAGTAGGGAGGAAGAGGGTGGTGCAGAACCTATAAGAGAATTAAATGCTGCTAGGAATCTCGGAGAAAGAATCTGGTAAATAAAACCTTAAATATTGGGCCGAAAAGCCATTTGGGTCAGGGCTCTTTTTAAGGTTTTAAAAGTTCAAGTGCAGTGGCGAGTTCTTCGTGCATTAGAGGGGCCTCCAGGTGCTGGGCATCAGCGCTAGATAAGGCCTTTGGGCTAAATTTGGATAGAAAACTCTGTAGCTTGGCTTTACATTCCTCCCTGGAAGCAGTGGCGAGATTGGCCTTCAAAATGTTGTACAGGTTTTCATAATACTGTTGGAATTGCTTAGCGATCCCAGGCGGTTTGTCGTAGACCACACCGTCTTTGTCTCTGATTGAATGAATCTATGCCGCTGAATGTTTAGCGTGCAGGGAGCGAGCCAGCAACTTCCCACTCTTGTTTCCCTGTTCGTAAAAGAGTTTCTTGGCGAGATGGAAATTCCTCTTTATACGTGTGCCCAGCTCTTCCCGCAGTTCCATTTGTACACAGGTAAGTTCTAAAAGGGTGTCTGCCGCCAAGGATCTCTTATGAGCCTGTTCGAGTCTAACAATAGTGGCAGTAAGATCTTTAATTCTTTGTTGTCTATCATGTTTCAGTGCCGATGCCAAAGCAATAAGCTCCCCTCTCACCGCACACTTATGAGCTTCCCACTGAATAAGTCAAAATAAGATTGTACGTAGGAGTGAAGCGCAGATACCCGTAAGGGGTCACTAAGGAGCATGGAGTCTAGATGCCAGAACTTGGTCCGTACATCCCAAATAGGGAGTGTCAGAGTCACCGGATGATGATCGTAGAGTATCATAGGCTCTTTACTAACTGAGGTAAGGAACTGCTAATCGTCTTGAGAGACAAATAGGTAGTCGATGCGGGAATATTTGCAGTGGGGTAGAGAGAAGAAGGTAAAGTCTTTGTCCTAGGTGCGCCAGGAATCATGAGGACAGGTAGTCTCTGTCAAGGTGTCAAGTAATGGGACAGGGGTGACATTAAAGTCCCTTTCTAGCACCAGAAGACCTGCATGGAATTCTGCTAGCTGAGTGCCTACCTCTCTTAAAAAGCTGACCTGTCTCACATTTGGGCTATAAATATTTGCGAAGGTCACTATTCTAGAGCCAAGCTGCCCCTTCAGGAATAAAAATTGTCCGTTGGGGTCCGCTTTTTGTGCAGTGGTGAAAGAAACGTTTCTGGAAAATAGGATTGAGACTCCCATGGACTTGGCATCCTGAGCAACTGCATAATAGGTTGTAGGAAATCTATAATTAGTCATGCGGGGAACGCAACCTGCTTTAAAGTGCATCTTCTGGAGGAATACAATTTGGGCAGAATGTTTATGAAAGGCATGGAGGAAATGGGGCTGCTTCTCAGGGATGTTAAGTCCTTTAGCATTGATAGAAAGAATTTTGAGTCGGGTACAGGGAGCCATCCGCTTAGTCTGTTGGGGTGTTGAGTGGGTGGTGTAAGAAATTGCACCTGTTAGAGGTGGCACATAGCCCAGGAGGAGGGGGGGAGAGAAGGAGAAAAAAACCCAACTCCCCGCAGGGAGGATAGGGAAGAGAGGAGAAAGGGGCGAGAAAAGGGGGGAAGGGAATACCAAAGGTGCCGAACACTCAGAAATGGTCAACACTCCCAGGGGGAAGACACCCGCAGCAAGGAGAAGGAAGAAAAAAAGGAGGGGGGGGGGCTAAGATAATAGTGGACAAGGCACAGCAAACAATAATAACAAAAGGAGGTGGGGTGGGATGAAAAAAAAGAGAGTCAGCTGGTACTCCGTATTTCCCATTTAGGTATCAGGCATACCCAGTAAAACATTTGGCATATAGCATATAATATGTAACTTGACCATAACAATGAAAAAAGTGAGATGTGGGGTAATGCAGGGAAGGAACCGTGCTCTGGACGGGTGCTGCTAGCCTCTTGCATCAGTGTGGGTAGGGTCACGTAGTAGAGCCAGCTTGAAGCACATCCAAGATGGCTGCCGAGCGGAAGTGACGTCAAGACGTAGGAAGGGGCGGTGATGCATTTCAAGGCAAACAGCCTTTTCATCAGACCCCATCAGACCCCATCTTGGATGCGCTTCTACTACATGACCCTACCCACGCGAGAGGCTAGCAGCACCCGTCCAGAGCACGGTTCCTTACCTGCACCGCGACTCCCAGGACAATCGTCTGCCCTCCTCGCTCCTCCACTGAGACCCACTCCAGAGCACCAGCCACCGCAGGAGCCTTGGCCCCTGGTACCTCAGCCATCCACTCCAGATATCCAGCCTAGATGACGTCCTATATCTACTACCTGATGCCTGATTTTTACCCACATCTTGAGTTTTTAATATCTTGTGTGCAATAAACAGTTACCATTTTTACTACACTTAGTCTGGCGAACCATTTTTATACATTTTTATAGTCCCTTTTTAGATGTTTTTGGCAAAGTCTAATCTGGCTTTCCTATTCTTCAGGCTTATAAAGGGTTTGCACCTTGTGATGAACCCTCTGTATTTGCTCTCGTGAAGTCTTCTCTTGATTGTAGACTTCGACAGTGATATGCCCGCCTCCTAGAGAGTGTCCTTCACTTGTCTGGATGTTGTGAATGGGTTTTTCTTTACCAAAGAGAAGATCCTGCGATCATCCATTGCTATTGACTTCTGTGGATGTCCATGCCTTTTTATGTTGCTGAGCTCACCAGTGCGTTCTTTCCTCAGAATGTGCCAAACTGTTGATTTGGTGACTCCTAATGTTGCTGCTAACTCTCTGATGAATTAGTTTCATTTTTGACATCTTACAATGGCCTGTTTCATTTGCATGGACAGCTCCTTCAAACGCATGATGTAGGTTCACAGCAATAGATTCCAAATGCAAATACCACACTTAGAATCAACTCCAGACCTTTTACCTGCTTAATTGATGAAGAAATAATGGAGTAGCCCACACCTGGCCATAAAACAGCTTTTGGTTCAATTGTTTAATTACTTTTGGTCCCTTGAAAAAGGGGGGATGGCTACTCTTAAGAGCTGTAATTCCTAAACCTTTCAGTTTGGAAGTACATGCCCTCAAATTAAACCTGAGAGTGTGCACTTTCAGTCCATATCCATTATATAACTAAAATATATATGGACCTAACTGTATATAGCAGATTAGGACCGTGTATCATTCAGGATACAAAGTAGGGGCTTAGACAGGAAAGAGATGTATTTGGAGTCCAAATGTAGTCCTCTGCCAGGCGGGTCAGGTAGGAAGCCAAACAAACAAACAAAAAAAACAACACAAGTTCCAAAGCAAAAACAGAAGGAGGTAGCAAAAATAGTGCACCCGGTGGTGCCAGGTACAGAGGCGGCAAACTGGAGGATCAGGCTCGGGGGCTCTACATGGTCGCCATCCCGTTCAGGAGACGTCTCCAGGGGTGCAGGACAGGAGGGGCGGGTAGGTCTCGGTGCCTTCTACGGTCTTCTTCTTATGGCGGTTTGTCCATAGGCCACTTCTCAGGCATCTGGAATTCACTGTACCAATCCGGAGCATCTACAAAGCTGATCTGCAAGGCATCACAGAAAGAGGGTAGCTCATCAGGGTTGCACAGGAGGTGGTATGTAAGCCAATGGTCACACAGGGCACTCAAAGGGTGCAGCGCCCGCCTATTTTGAAGGGTGACGACAGAGCAATCCTGAAAGATCTGTATCTCAGCTTCATTACCTCCTCCTTCAATCTGAAGCTGGCAAAGCAGCAAACATGGTGGGTCTGAGTCCCTGCCACGGGGTCACAAAGCATGATGAGCCCTTTAAAATTCCACAGGAGTATCCCAAGGCAATTCTAGCAGCTCATTAAATAAAGTTTGCAGAGCCTGGGGGATGCAGTCATGTTCTGCCGATCCAGGTTTGCCCCTGGCCTCCATCTTCTGTTGTCCAGATCCTCAATACGTTAAGTTCTGTGAGGTGGTAATTATGGCGGTTGGTAACTTGTTTCAGCTCATCGACAGATGCAGTGTGGTGTGCCTCTCTCTCCGCGGCCGCCTTTAGACGAGCCACCACAGAATGGAGGTCATCTTTGAGGTCTGATATTGCTGCCGACAGCACCGATTTGATGTCCATAGCAATTATCTGTAGATTAGACATTTTAGGGATCTGTTGGACCAGGAAGAGGAGAGCCACATCCCCTGTAGGTAGATGGTCCATGGCCGGGGAGCCTCGTGGAGAGCAGGAGGCTGCCTCTGCACTCGGGCGGGAGCTTGGAGAGCCAGGCTGGGAATCTGTGGGTTGTGTGTGGAAAATTTTTGGTAAATTCCGCCCTAACTGAGAGTGGGGCATCTTGGAGAGTGTTGGGAATCTGCCGACCTTCCCCATGGTGCCGAGGAGCAGAAGCTGCTGGTTGTTCCCGGAGGGAGCCGGTGTAAAGTGCGGCCATCTTTCTCGAGCAACAAAACACGCCCCCTTCAGTAAGTTTTTATTAAAGCATCTTAGACATACAAACAACATGTACAATTCCAATAAAAAAATGTACAAATACTGGAATCAAGACACAAAACAATGCCAGTTTAGAGCTAATAAAAGTCCCTTTCAGTAATCCATGCATAAGGTACAGAAACAAAGTCAGGTGAGGTACTGTAAGCACACTTTCAAACTGTCGCAGTGTGGCATTTCCCAACGCACAGGTGCAGCACAGCTTGTCCACAGTTTTTGTGCAGGTTACCTGTGGTTTGACATAGACTTCTATTAGATCAGGCAGTTTTGGTGCCTTTTCTGAAAGCGCACCAAAATTCCTGCATGCAGGATCTTTGGTGCTCTTTCATAAAACATAGTAACACCACACGATCTAATAGACCTCTATAGCACAGTGCAGGCAACCTGCACAAGAAACGCGGGAACAGTGCACTGCGGGAAAACTCCACCGCACCAGTGTTAAAGCACCCTGATTGTGACATAGTGACAAGCAAGAGAGATACAGAAAGGAAGAGGATGAACAATAAGAGGGACAAAGTGGCTGGGGGGGAAATACTAAAAAAAAAAAAACTTATTTCATTTCTCAATAACTTTGCAATGCTTTGCACCAAAATTGTAATTTTTTTGGTCATTGCGAATGAGATAAATTATGAAGAAAATGTGTACTTTTTTTTTATCTACAGTAACATTCATTTTTTTTTTCAGCCAACACTGATAGGTAAAAAGCATGTGGGTTTTTTTTCAGTTTTATTACATCTTTTTGTCTACAGATTACTTAGAAAATAAAATAATTTTTAGGTCTGTCCTAAAGTAAACACTATATGTACTCCTTTTTTAATTTTAAGAAATGGCACATTTATTGCTTAATAAACCGACCTATAGCAGAAAATTTAAAAATTGCTAGAGAGCTGAAGTGGTCAATTACATTCTAAGTGACTAAACATTATCAGCTTACCGTAGCTCTTAGAATGGAAGGAAAATATGTTTCTACAACGTTGTAGTTAACCAACATTTATACATGAACTTTACTACTTTCTAGTGGTAACCACTCATAATCTCATAACCAGAATGAAAATATTTATTATTATTATTATTATTATTATTATACAGGAGTTTAATAGCGCCAACAGTTTGCACAGCACTTTACAATCTAAAAAGTTGGTATGTAATATCTTTAACTTACCTACTGATGTGCATTCATAAAGCTATGCCAAAGTTCCTATTCAGACACTAAACCGGCAATTTAATCTATTAAGTGCATCAGGGTCTGTCCAGCATACATAGATATTCCCAATATGCTGACTACTTGTGGTGTGTTCATACTGCATCCATCTTTTAGCCTCCCATGGGAGCTAACCTACACTCTGCAGCCAGTGTTTTCTTTCACAGTAGTGGAATAATACATAGTTATTCATTGGATGAAATAATAGATCCATGTTAACATGACTACAGGCTGGCATGTGTCTGTTGATCTTTAGGTTTGTTTCATTATTTTAATATAGCGCTTGACTGTGTATATTGATTATGATCTTGGATGTAACTATGAGGGTGGCAGAGTAAGACCCGTAATGTTGCTGAAGAATACTTCTCCCCCTTATGTCCATTCTTTGGGCTCACAATCAGTTCTATGTAAAAAAAAAAAACCCTAAAATAAGCACTTTTGCTTTCATATTTTTCTTTTGTTATTTGCAGTCTTAGCCTGCAGTGTATATACTGTATATACCTATGTTGCTTAGTTATGCCTCTGAACATCACTGAATATGTACAGCAATCTTACTGTAGACACTGGTAATAAATCGCTTTCTATGTCTGTTCATTACTATCCATGAAGTGTCTGCTTCATGAATCTCTCAAATGAGAGGATTTTCTGCTACTAGCATAAATGATTTATTGGTCTTAAAGGCTTATCCATTGCACTTTACAGCCCCTCATTAGCATAGTAGATGGAAGTACAGTTCCTATCAATGACAAGTGGCAGGAAGAGCAGTGCTCCCCGTTTATTCATTATTCGATTTTCGGAAGTAGATATTAGGACATGCATGGATGATTCACTAATAATACCCCTGCTTGATTTAAAAATTGTAAATCACAAAATTCCAGTCTCCATAGATCTTAGTACGTTTTTCTTTAATGTACTACAAAAGAACTAAATCAACATAGTTTATACAGTGGATATAAAACGTCTACACACCCCTGTTAAAATGTCAGGTTTCTGTGATGTAAAAAAATGAGGCAAAGAAAAAATATTTCAGAAATTTTTCCATCTTTAATGTGACGTATAAACTGTACAACGCAATTGAAAAACAAATCTTTAATCTTTAACAGGGGAAAGTAAACATGCAAAAATAAAATAATGTGGTTGCATAAGTGTGCACACCCTCTTATAACTGGGGATGTAGCTGTGTTCAGAATTAAGCAATAACATTCAAAATCATGTTAAATAGGAGCCAGTACACACCTGCCATCATTTAAAGTGCCTTTGATTAACTCCAAATAAAGTTCAGCTTTTCTAGTAGGTCTTTCCTGATATTTTCTTAGTCGCATCCAACAGCAAAAGCCATGGTCTGCAGAGAGCTTCCAAAGCATCAGAGGGATCTCATTCTTAAAAGGTATCAGTCAGGAGAAGGATACAAAAGAATTTCCGAGGCGTTAGATATACCATGGAACACAGTGAAGACAGTCATCATCAGTGGAGAAAATATGGCGCAACAGTGACATTTATGAAAGGTGAGAAGAAAACTGGCCTACAGCAACATTAAAGGAGCTGCAGGAATACCTGGCAAGTATTGGCTGTGTGGTACATGTGACAGCAATCTCCCATATTCTTCATATGTCTGGGCTATAGGGTAGAGTGGCAAAACAGAAGCGTTTTCTTACGAAGAAAAACATCCAAGCCCGGCTAAATTTTGCAAAAACACATCTAAAGTCTCCCAAAAGTATGTGGGAAAATGTGTTATGATCTGATGAAACCAAGGTTGAACTTTTTGGCCATAATTCCAAAAGATATGTTTGGCACAAAAACAACACTGCACATCACCAAAAGAACACAATACCCACAGTGAAGCATGGCGGTGGCAGCATCATGCTTTGGGGCTGTTTTTCTTCAGCTGGAACTGGGGCCTTAGTCAAAAGGTAGAGGGAATTATGGACAGTTCCAAATACCAATCACTATTGGCGCAAAACCTTCAGGTTTCTGCTATAAAGCTGAACATGAAGAGGAACTTCATCTTTCAGCATGACAACGACCCAAAGCATACATCCAAATCAACAAAGGATTAGCTTCACCAGAAGAAGATTACGTTTTGGAATGGCCCAGCCAGAGCCCAGACCTGAATTCAATCGAAAATCTGTGGGGTGATCTGAAGAAGGCTGTGCACAGGAGATGCCCTCGCAATCTGAAAGATTTGGAGTGTTTTTTCAAGGAAGAATGGGCCAAGTCAAGATGTGCCATGCTGATAGACTCATACCCAAAAAGCTTGAGTGCTGTAATAAAATCAAAAGGTGCTTCAACAAAGTATTAGCTGAAGGGTGTGCACATTTATGCAACCATATTATTTTAGTTTATTATTTTTACTTCCTTCCACTTGTACAGTTTATAGGTTACATTAAAGGTGGAAAAAGTTCTGAAATGATTTATCTTTGTCTCATTTTTTTACATCACAGAAACCTGACAGTTTAACGGGTGTGTAGACTTTTTATATCCACTATACATCAAAAAATAAAAACATAAGGCGTTACTTTTTTTCAAATAATTTTTTCATTTGTGATAAAGAAAGGAAGGGTTGGAACGTGGTTCAGAATTTTGTCAACTGTAACTTCCCTAGGGAGATTCTTTTGCTGTCACTAGGATTGGGATGAAATCTCACCAGCAGGGACATGGCAATAAAACACCACATCTCTGTTAGGGTTTTCTTATCTTTTTTCCCCTTTGCAAGGATGTCAAGTTCCTGCTCTTTCTCTACTCAGTGCAGAGCTAAAGCTTGGGTATACACGTATTGAAATTTGGCTGATTTAGCAGGAACCAGACAACATTCAAACTGTGTAGCCCTGTCTAATTAACCACTTGCCTACTGGGCACTTATACCCCCTTCCTGCCCAGGCCAATTTTCAGCTTTCGATGCTGTCGCACTTTGAATGACAAGTGCGCGGTCATGCGACACTGTACCCCGCCGGGGGTGTGCGCAGGGGGCGTGTTCTGGAATGACGTCCATGGATGTCGTCCCAGAACCAGACAACTGCGCTGTAGCCCTCCTTCGGCTATGGTGCAGTAGGGAACTGGTTAATAGGAGCCAATTGCTAAACCAGCTTCTGTCGAAGGTCTTACTGGATAACCTGAATTCCGCTGGGAGAAAGAGGGGGAATTAATAGTGCAACAGGAAAGAGCCCTACATCCACTTCACTTGCGTGATGGTTAAACGAGAAAATAAAACTGTGTGTATACCCAACCCCAGTTGTGGGCTTTTTTTCCCTCGCAACCTTAAACAATTTGCTCTAACAGGTTCCCAGTACCATGAGGGTCCTAATGAAGTCCTGTCTGTTATAATGCAAACAGAATTGATGATTACTTTGGTCCGTGGTTTCCTGCAGACCATTGTACAGTACTGCGCTAGATCCTTCCTGATCAATTTGTAGCCAAGTAGCAACAAATCATGTGCTCCACATGATTAAGGAATTGCAGTGTCCACTGAAAGTTCGCACTATGCTTCCTGGTATATTTTAACAGCTTCACTTTTCTTACAACAGCTTAAGCTGTGAGAAGAAAAGGTGAGCTATGTGAAAGGCAATGTAAAGTATGAAAAAATTTCCTACTGATTATTCATCTGCAAATTACAGATATCAAAACTGGCTAATATCTTGAAATCTAAAATATACATATTTCTTATCTTATTGGGCATAAAGTGCTGAAATATATATTGAAGTGATTGTAAATGTATTTTTTTGAAATAACAAATTTATAATGACCTGCTCTGTGCAGTGGTGAGCCACCTCTTCTCGGGTCCCCCTCCTGTGCTCCTTGTTCCTCCTCCCCGGTGGCTTCCTATTAGAGCACTCGTGTGGGCTCACTCTTGAGCCCCTTGCTGTCTGTGTCTATAGAGACAGACAGCAGGACTTGGTCCCAGCTCCCACTCCTCATCTCTGGTTTTGATTGACAGCAGCTGGAGCCAATGCATTAAGGTAAAAACGTGTTTAGGCTTTTTAACTACTTTAAAACCTACATAAATTTGGAGAATTGTTTATAATATAAATCTATTTTTGTTGAATTTAAAAAGTATAGAGTGTACAAGCTCCAGTGAGCCAACCCATGCAGGGTAGGTCACTGGTGACACCAGATATGCAATTCAACTAACAATAGACAGACCTACGGTGATGGCTCACACGCCAGTGCACAATGCCAGGAATATGTGGCCGAGCATCTCCTCTTATTAGGGACATTCAAGTAGGTGTAGCAGATATGAGAGGGCTCAGGAAGTCTCTAGAGAGGTCAGCTAGTCATACATCAAAGTCCTGGGTCAGCAGCAGTTTCTCCAACCATTTTGAAATTTTGTCTTCTTGCCCCCCCCCCTTTTACATGTAAACATGACATGACACATGACTAACATAATTTATGCTAAAATTTGAAAAAATTCTGTTTGTGGTGAAAAAGAGAAGGGCAAGATTTCTGGTCCTATATTTCCAGCAGTTCTTGATTTTTTTTTTTGTCACATAACGGTACAGACTTGGGGCATGCACACAACACCTTAAAGGTTCAGGTGGCAGCACTGTCTTATTTCCTAGACTTTTGGTTAGTGGAACATTCATTGTTAAAAAGATTCATCAAACCAGCCTCGAGGAGGAGAGTTCCTCAGCAAAAGAAGGTTCGCCCTTGGGACTTGGCTGCAGTACTAAAGAGCTTTATGAAACAACCCTTTGAGCCACTGGAGGAAAGCTCAATGAAGATACTAACACAGTCTTTCTCAACCTTTACAACACAGAGGAACCCTTGAAATAAATTTCTGGTCTCAGGGGACCCCAGCTAAAAATGACTATATCTACAACTGATAATATATTGATGTGACAGTCAGTAGGAAGAATGCTTCTTACATTTGTGGTCATTGGACAGAGTGACCTCCTTAGAGATAGCTAAAAAGGTCAATGGTATCAGTGGGAACTTATCTGAGAGGCAGAAATTGCTCATTGCTCAAGGAACCCCTAGCAACCTCTGGAGGAACCCAGTACTAACATACAAAACTTTACTACTTATTGCCTTGGTTTTGGCCAGGAGAATACGTGAGCTGCAGTCTATGTCAATGTAGAGCCGTACTGCTCTATTTTTCCAGATAAGGTCATTTTGTCTCTGGATCCAAGTTTTCTTCCATAAGTTTCCTCAGTCCTCCACAGATCACAGGAAATTGTGATTCCTTCTTTTTATGGACAGGCAAAAAATTCAAAAGAGGAGGATTTCCACAAGCTAAACGCAAGAAGGTGTTTATTGTGCTATATTGAACGGACCAAAGATTGGAGGACAGTACCCAACCTTTTTGTCCTGTACTCAGGGCCTAGGAAAAGATCAGTTGCCTCTAAGGCTACTATCGCTAGATGGTTTAAGTCGGCCATCCAGGAAGCCTATCCAAATCAGGGCTGCTAGCCCCTCCAAACCTGAGAGCCCACTCCACTAAAGCTCTGGCTACCTCATGGGTGGAAAGGACTACCCCAATCCAAATCTGCAAAGCAGTCACCTGGTCAAGTTTCCAGATCTTCATAAGACATTAACGTGTGGATCTTCTTAGGGTCACCTTTCTCCCAATGTCTGCGACCAGACATTGGGAGAAAGGTGCTTCAGGCAGTGGTCCCTCCCTAGCAGGTATGGTTTCTATGATGTCGCTCTCATTGAGCCGTCCTGGAAGATGATTTGGGAAAACCAAGTTATTACCTATTAACTTGTTTTCCAGTAATCTTCCTGGACAGCGCTGCTTCCCACCCTAGGTTTTAGGAAAGGGAAGTAATCTAGGTTGCATATAAAAATGGCCATCGGTTATTTGCTATTACTGAGGGACCCTGGGGGTAGTGCATGCTTTTATACTAATATGGATTTGGTTTCCAGTGTTAGGTAGGAGGAGCCTCTCATAAAGCCGTGCTGGAAGATTCCTGGAAATCAAGTTAACAGGAATCCTAGAAATGTCTCTGTGCCTCACATTCTGGCCTTCCTATAATTTATGTAAATGTCACAGATTCTATATGAAAGTAGGATTCTCTTTGTCTTGTTGTAAGGGTTTCACAAAGGATATCTTGCCTCAACATCCATTTTTTACACTGTGTACAACTTGTACTTGTCTGAAGAGATTACACTCTAAAGGATAAGACACCTCCATCACTCTCACATACTCTGCCAGATCGGTGGTTATTCCTCGGCATTCCGACATCAAGCCTCTGTTGCCTACCTTTGCAGTTCATACCTTCTCCAAGCTTTACTAGGTGGGTGTTAAAGCTTTTGTGAATGTAGCTTTTGGCTGCAAAGTAATTGCAGACACGCCAGGGTCTATGAATAGCCAACCTGTGCGCTGTACTGTATGATTGAGATAAGAAGAGTTTTGGTTTACCTGTATATTCCATATCTTGGAGTTCAGTACAAGGAATAGGCCATCCTCCTCTGTTCCCGTGTTACTATGCATTGTTTGCTGAAAAAACTGAGATCCTTATGGATTGGGTTAGAGTTTAGGTGAACACCCAGATAAGCAAGTCCAGCAAAGTTTTTCCAGTGTCCAATTACCTGAATGTACCAACCAGCCAGCCAGGGTCTATGAATACCCAGACTGTGTCCTGTACTTCACTACAAGATATTTACAAGTTAGCCAAAATTTCATGTTTTACAATGTAAGCTCCCGGTCATGTCAAAGCCTATTTTGAAATTGTGCAACTTACAGTGAAGTCGCACGATTTCAAAATCGGGTGACCTGCCGATTTCAGTTGCAATTTGCAACACGTCTAACACAGGTGTCTATGCAAATCACAACAAAAGAAGTGCATACACTACTTTAGAAATTGGTGCGGCTCTGACCAAGTCGGAACCGCGCCAATATGAACGTTCTAATAGCGGACAATAGGGTGCGACTGGGCATACGATTTGCAAGTTGCCTGGCATGCAAATCGCATGCCTAATCGCACCCAATGATCAGGGTGTAAGAGTGTACAGGTTTGAGTCTTGAAGTGGTTGATAATGGGACAAGACCAGAACACATACATAGTGTTGACCTTTATATATGTTTATCCACTGCTTTTATCAGAGCCTAACATGTCCAATTTATGTGGGGTGCAATATACTAATTGGTCAAATAAAATGGTGTTAAAATCATAATGCTGTGGTAAAACAATTTATTCAGTCAGTGTAAAGTCTTTATGGTCAAATAGGTAACTTCCTGCTTGCTGAAAAAATTTTACTGTCTGATTAGTTGCTGCCTGGAACTGATATTTATTATGTTTATGAAGCCATATGTATTTGGACGCAGGCACAATTGTAGTTTTTTTTTTAGGTATTTAACAAAACCTATTCAAGCTATAGTTATATAATGGATATGGGCTGAACGTGCACACTCTCAGTTTTAATTTGAGGGTATGTACATCCAAATTGGAGGAAGGGTTTAGGAATTACAGTTCTTAAGAGTAGCCATCCCCCCTTTTTCAAGGGACCAAACGTAACTGGACAATTGAATTAAAAGTGGTTTCATGGCCAGGTGTGGGCCACTCCTTCGTTATTTCTTCATCAATTAAGCAGGTAAAAGGTCTGGAGTTGATTCTAAGTGTGCTATTTGCATTTGGAATCTACTGCTGTGAACCTACATCATGCATTCAAAGGAGCTGTCCATGCAAGTGAAACAGGCCATTGTAAGGCTTCAAAAACAAAAAAATCCATCAGAGAGATAGCAGCAACACTAGGAGTGGCCAAATCAACAGTTTGGTACATTCTGAGGAAAGAAGAACACACTGGTGAGCTCAGCAACATAAAAAGGCATGGACATCCACGGAAGACAACAGCGGTGTATGGATCGCGCAGGATCCTCTCTATGGTAAAGAAAAATCCATTCACAACATCCAGACAAGTCAAGGACACTCTCCAGGAGGCAAAGGTATCATTGTCAAAGTCTACAATCAAGAGAAGACTTCACCAGAGCAAATACAAAGGGTTCACCACAAGGTGCAAACCATTCATTAGCCTGAAGAATAGGAAAGCCAGATTAGATTTTGCCAAAAAACATCTAAAAAGCCAGACCAGTTCTGGAAAAGCATTCTTTGGATGGATGAAACTAAGAAAAATCTGTACCAGAATGATGGGAAGAAAGTGTGGAGAAGGCTTGGAACAGCTCATGATCCAAAGCACACAACTTCATCTGTAAAACATGGTGGAGGCAGTGTGATGGCATGGGCATGCATGGCTTCCAGTGGCACTGGGTCATTGGTGTTTATTGATAATGTGACAGAAGCAGCCGGATGAATTCTGCAGTGTTTAGAGATATACTGTCAGCTCAGATTCAGCCAAATGCAGCAAAGTTAATTGGACGGCGCTTCATAGTACAGATGGACATTGATCCAAAACACACTGCAAAAGTAACCCAGGAGCTTTTGAAGGAAAAGAAGTGGAATATTCTACAATGGCCGAGTCAATCACCTGAGCTCAACCCAATTGAGCATGCATTTCACTTGCTGAAGAAAAAACTAAAGAAAGACCCACAAACAAAACAACTGAAGACTGCTGCAGTTAGAGCCTGGCAAAGCATCAGAAAGGAGGAAACCCAGTCTTTGGTAATGTCCATGGGTTCCAGACTTCACGCAGTCATTGCCAGTAAAGGATTCTCAACAAAATATTGAAAATGAACATTTTATTTATGATTATATTAATTTGTCCAATTACATTTGAGCCCCTGAAAATGGAGGGACTCTGTATAAAAATGGTTGCAGTTCCTAAAATTTGTACTTGATATTTATATTCAACCCCTTGAATTAAAGCTGAAAGTCTGCACTTCAAATTAATTTGGATTGTTTAGTTTTAAATTATTCTGGCGGCATACAGAGCCAAAAGTATGAAAATTGTGCCCGTGTCCAAATGTATATGGACCTAACTGTATATGTTATATCCCTTCTTCTGCCTCTGATCATACAGATTCCCCAAGCTAATTATGAGCATTTGTTACAGAAGGCACATAGTCTAAGGAGATAATTTTCTGTAAAAGTTTTGTGATTCCCAAATGTCAATGCAATAATCATACTAAATGGTAGCAATAATTTGTGTTTTAACATTGTAATGTACAATTGGGAGTTCTCTCTATGTAACACTTTTCTTATTACGTATGCTACCCAATGCTGTTACATTCCAAAACTCCACAGCTCACGGCTCCTTCGACAATAATTCCTTTTTGATGTAAACTTTGTTTTTTTAACAGAATGTAAAACTATGTGTTTCCCTAATGCACAGGCTTGAAAGCTACAAGCATTTGACTGCCTTACTTATTGAGCTTTGCTTTTCTGATGTTAAAAGCACTCACTCCCAGGATATATTCCTAATGAGGTTTTATAATTGTGTCTCTAGGGTGCTCTTTACATAACCCAGCAGTACTCTGGATCTGAGCTGGCCGGACCTGTTCAGCTAGAATGATAACTGCTGTAATGAGTCCGGGGACACTGCAGAGATTTGCTATGAGAGTAAATGCTGGCCAGTGGAAGGAGTCAAGAACACATTTGATTTAGGTCATTTATTACAGAGGAACAGCTTGGCTGCAATTATTGCCAGTCCTTGACACGGCAGCTCTGTTTCCATCTGATTAAAGTGCCCTGGCATGGCCCTCAGCAGCAGACAGCAAGATGCAGAGGTCTTAACTGTGTGTTCTTGCCAATCATTGGGACAATACTATGCCAGTCTGTTTAATGAGACTGAAAAAAATAGCATGTAGTATTAGTCTTTTGCATCTTCACCTATACCTGTGCTTATATGGTTCTAAAAGTAACATTTATTAATTCCAAATCTAAAACCATATTTTTCTAGTTTTATTCATTTAAAATAATAAACCAAAGAGAAGTAACATTTTTTTTTTTTTTTACAGTTAAAGATGAACTAGTCAAATAAAAGTTTAAAAACCAACTTCACATTGCCTATGTAAAACTGTATTCTGTCTCATATACAATCACTTGCCACTGTATTGGGTACACCTTGCTAGTGTCAAGAAAATATCCCCCACACCATTACACCACCACCACCAGCCTGAACTGCTGATACAAGGCAGGATGGATCCATGCTTTCATGTTGTTTATGCCAGATTCTGACCCTACCATCTGAATGTCACAGCAACCAGTCTGCCCATTCTCCTCTGACATCAATTAGGCATTTTCGTCCACACAACTGCTGCTCACTGGATATTTTCTCTTTTCCGGACCATTCTCTGTAAACCCTAGAGATGGTTGTGCGTGAAAATCCCAGCATATCAGCAGTTTTTTTTAAATACTCAGACCAGCTTGTCTGGCACCAACAACCATGCCATGTTCAAAGTCACTTAAATCCCCTTCCTTCCCCATTCTGATGCTCGGTTTGAACCACGTCTACATGCCTAAATGCATTGGATTGCTGCCATGGCTAATTACCATGCAATTGAACAGCTGTACGTAATAAAGTGGCCAGTAAGTGTGTGTCCCTGTATAGAAAAAACAGTCCCTGGAGCCCAATGTCTCTTTGTACAGCTCTGTTTCTGCACCACCATCTTGAAACTCCTGTTTCATGTTCCTGTGCATGCATAGACATACCTCAGATATCTGACTTGTATTTGGATGCTGGTAGAGACTTCTAGTGTGTCTGCATATACCTGGTATCCTCTCACCCTGCACATTCACAGACATGCAATAAAACTGCTATTTACCATTTACCTGGCAGGCTTACTTCATGTCTGCCCAACAAGGCGAACTCCAAGTCTTGCAGGTAAATGGGAACTGGCAGAGAATTGTAGCATCTGCACATGTACAGAATTGAAATATGATTCTTCATCCCACTGAAACACTACAGCAAGATCTACGCCATTTTATGTCATCTTCGCCTAGGCGAGGAAGTGCCAAGCTGCACAGAAAAAAAAAAAAAAAAAGCATCAAAAGTCAAACTGCAGATGTGTAAGGGAAGAAGCAGAGGAAAGATTCCATGGGTAAAAATCCACTTAAAGCCACCAGTCACACCGCTGCGATTTATGTGGAATTTCAGCGCAATTTCAGGTTCATTTCTGAAGACATTATTGCTGCTTGTGAAGATTTTCAATGATTTCTTGCAATTTGAAGTGTGATTTCCATTATATTTTATGTATGTGAAATCGCAACAAAACTGCCGAAAAAGTAATGCAAGGACTACTTTAGAAATCGCGCTGCAGCAAATTGCACTGATATTCACATTTATTAGATGCGATCTCAGGTGCGATTTCAATTCACAAATCGCACCGATGTGACAGGGGCTAAGGTCACCTTTTATTAAAAAAAAAAAAAAACGGGAAAAAAAGTGAATTTATCATTTTTTTTTTCACAAAAAAGTATAAATGCATTATAACGTGCAAAGTTTGGCATTCGCGTATGCAATGTCAGGCTCCTGGAGACACTTTATTCAGCTCTCTCCCCATACCACTGTATGGGTTTTCAGCTGCAGAGCGGTAGGAAGTGTGAATGAACTACAAGTGCGTTTATTAGTGCAGCTGTAGTCCTTTGAGTGCTACAAGTCCGTTTGCCACGGTGGTAGATGGGATTTGTAGTTGAGTCATTCACAGACACAGAGCAACCAAGTGTTAAAAGCAAACACTTGTTAAAAGGATGCTTTGCCCAGTTAGGCCATCAGTCATACACTTGAATTCCAAATTTGACCAGCTTTTGCAACAATCACAACTTCAGGTTTTCTTATAACTGCAGGTTTTCAGCTCTTGTTTGATGTGACATGGCAGAGCTGAAATGGCAAATCTTGGGTCAAGACATGATTAAGACCTGCGGATGTCATTTTATATATCTGAGATGCATTTATACCTAAAGAGGTACTAAAATACAATGTTTAATTGGCGGTATGCCTTCTGTTTATGTATAAAGATCATGCAACTGTAGTTAATATAAAAAAAGCAGCTGAGTACCTTATTTTATCACTGTTCAGTGGTCAAATGATGTTTCCCCTGATGGTACCATCGGTTTTACATCATTACTTCCCCGAGGCCTTGGATCTGTGCTGGAGATGCTGAGAGGAACGGGGAACACTGGCTATACTTTGGTCTTTCCCGAAATTGGACCATTACTGGCAGGATTTGCAAAGACTCACTCAACGGTTTACACATTTCTCGTTCCTGGACAATCCTGCCTTCTTCTCCTCAATTGCTCTCATATCCCTGTAAAGACCTTCAAGAAATCAGTCCTCCATCACTTTCTTAATGCCGCCAAAACCTGCATCGCTCTAAAATGAAAGGATGCAAACCCCCCTTCCATCTTGTTGTGGCTTACGAAGCAGTATACAAAAATGTGGTTTTACTGGAACATGCTCATCTATACTGATGAAAGCAAGTCCCTACTAGTAACCTGTTCGGAGGATTGAACTCTTTCGGCCCCTACATTCTCCGTGCACACCCCAGCATGACACCCCCCCCCCCTTTTTTTTGTCCTCTCCTCTTTCCCCATGCCCTTTTTTGTACTCCTCTACTTCTCCTGTTCTCTTGACTCTCTCTTCTCCTTCCCTGAAAATTGGGTATCCGACAGTATTGAGCTTGGAGACGTCTCTGCTTTCTACCTTGGCCTCTAGGGGTACATTCATCCCTATCACCAAATGCGGCTTATAGCCAATACTCAGGATATTCACCCCCACCCTAGGTTTGTTATTTTCAATAGCTGGTTCTCTTCATATTTGAAAACACTTTTCGTACTGTCATTTGGTAGATGACACTCATTTGGTACTCTTGCAGTTTGTATCCTGTGTACATGTGCTTCTTGTATGGCATTTAACCTGTTAAGACACGTTTCTGCTGTGTTGTCTTGCATTGCTTTGTTGGATATTTTATTTTTATAAATAAAGAATTTGAAAATAAGAAATGTTTCCCAGGTCTTTCCTGTCTTCAAGAAAAGATCTGAGGGAGAAGCTTTTAGTACTCTGCTGATGTGTGCACTATAGTAGCAGAGGAGTCCAGACTATGAATCTGAGTCTGCACAGCGCTGTGCTGGTTACATGGCAAACAAAAAAATGGCATTCAGAATAGACCACTGTCATTTATTACTGTGTATACGCTCACATGTGTGACTATAGTCATGTAGGCTGCACAGGTAAGAAAAAGGTGGAAATGAACAGCTTATAAGGTTATTGAAACTGGAGCATGCTCAGTAGATGTTGCAATAACTGGTCTACACAATCGCAGGATGCAGCAGGGACACAGACTAGGGAGGGAGGGACAGTGAACAGCAGGATCAACAAGGTTTTTTGCAGTCTACAGAAAACAAAGTATGCACACAATGTAATATAGCATGTACTGACAGTTTATAAGGTTTTGGGTTTATTGACACTTTAAGGAGTTTGTGAGCACAATAAAACATTAAGGTTTTATGGTGTTTGGAAGTCTGCACGTTTTTTGGTTTTTTTTGTGTACTAGCACTACTACCACAGACGGTAGAGACTCTGAGGAGAAGCAGCTGGTGAAACCAGTGTCCCGGGAATCATGGTCTAAGCCAATTGTGTTTGTGGAAAAAGTGACACTGAGAACTTCCATTTAACATTATGTTTTGTGTGCATGCAAATGATATACTGTTAGGCAGGGTGTTGATTTGCTTTATTTGTATGTAACACCATTGTGGCTTTTATTTGGAGCCGTTATGTCATTTACATACCACTACCTATTCTTGTGATAGATATACCTTTATGTGACTATTCTCTAATTTATGCTGTTGGTGTGGATACCCTTCTAGGTTGTGTTTAAGGATGAGCTCAAGTGGTTTGGTCTGAACTGGAGTTTCAACCCAACCCAGAAAGAAGCTGTCACTCCCACCCTCTGCTGCCCAATCAACTGCAGCCAGGGCATTCCCCATCCTGCAGCTGTATGTATACAAAGGAGCAGAGATTCTTGTGACCTTATTGACCTATTATTGCCACGTGCCCTAATTAGTTCAGTGATGCCATAAGCATCACCACCTTTGTGTATTTGCAGCTGCGGGTTGGGGAAAGCCTTGGCTGTAGTTTGGTCCCAACCCAAGCTCATTCCTAGTTGTGGCTGTGCCTTGTTGACAGATATCCAAGAAACGAGTCTCCTCATAGTGACTTAGCATTTATTACCTGTATCCTCTCTAGTGCTTTATAACTGCATGTAGAGCAGTGTTTTTCAACCTTTTTTCAGTTAAGGCACTCTCTAAAATTATGGCCATTTTTGAGGCACCCTTTAAAATTAAGGACAGTCTGAAGGCACCCCATTCTAAAATGGGGTGGCTCCAGACTGTCCATAATTTTAAAAGGGCACCCCATTCTAAAATGTAAAAAACTAGTTTTATATAACATAGCAACATCCACACACACATAGGACACCCAACATTAGAGGGGGTTTATTCTTCCAAAGCAAATACACTTTTGCACACTGGTACTGACTAATATTCCCATGTTTCTCTTCTCCCTCAGTTTTTCTCCATCACTGAGCTAATGTGACCCCAGCACTGATGGAGAGGGGCAGAGGAGGGTTAAACTAGGATGCTGTGCAGGCAGCTGAAATCCTCCTTATCAACTGATATCATTGGTTGTCAGGATGCCGGCAGCTAGAAGGTTGTGATGGTGCACAATGAAAACCTGTGGCTTTGTGTAACTGATAGCAGGCATGATCCACCTGCTGGCTTGTATACAAGTTATTATGCAATTTTCAGACATTTTGCCAAGGCACCCTGGTTGAGAAAGGCTGATGTAGAGCATAACGATTTCAATTCAATGTTTACTGAATATATCACATTCACATCTATTGCAGTGTCAGGTGATGACTTGTTCCCATCCATCCATTAATGTCCTAGCTACAGTATTTCATCCCTCATTCCAGACTCAGTGCTGTATTTTCTCAGGGGGCAGTGTCCAATAAGTACACTAAACTTTCCAAAATGGCCCATGATGCCCATAGACACAGACACAAACAATCTGCTGCTTAAACTTAGATGCATGCTCTTGTGCTTGTCATTTGTAGCATTTTCCCTGCCAGGCCTTGGAATGCATAAATCCTTTGCTTTGCCATGTGCCACCTTCATTGAAAATTAATATCACCAGTGGTTTGTCTTTGACCACGTTAACTTAAAACAAGCAGGAAATATGTTGTCACCTTTGTGCTTCACCCACTCCTCTTCTTATTGCGCTCCTATTATTCTCAGTGAGATCTGCTGCTAGTGGTACACTTTGCAAACTTTGAGTGAAACTGCCTTATAAAAAACAACCTGTTGTCAGGGTAAATTGGAAGCCAAAATTTCTGATGCCTCCTACAGAAAATGCTGATTGCCTGGCTGTCATACCTATGTCTTATCAATACTGTGAGTTGCTGACCTAGAACCAGAATGCAGATAAGGACTTCTGACTTTCTCTGGCTCCCTTGTTCAGCCTACTTGTTCCAGGCAGGTGATTTGGTAAGTATTTAAACTATGGGTGATCATAAACCCACAGAAAAACATTATCAGAGGGCAGCAATGGCAGCATCCATCTTCCATTATAGGTTTAATTCACTTGTCTGTGGTCTGCTTCATTTACAAAATGTCTGCCCGCACTGCCTACAAATGGCACTCACACTTTTGGCTTTGCGTCCCACCTTCTGTATTGAATAGATTTGATTCATAGGGTAAATGTCTGTTTGTATTTTACTAGAGTGTTTATCTTTGTAAATGCATGGTTGTGAATTCCTATCCAGACACTCACTGTTCACGTAATCGGGAGATTTTACAGCTAATTTATGTGCACACCTGCAGCTCCTTTGTTTGAAGTAGTCAATGTAATTTAAATAGGTTTGTACACATTCTGTATAAATTCTTTAATTATCTGAAGGATGAGAAGTCTGCCAACAGCTGCATATATTTGTTGGGTATTTATTTAAATAAGGCATGGATTAGTTTTTTTGGCTAGTCATCTCTGAAGGGGAAAAAATCTCTTGAAGGTGTTGACTGTGTAAATAGTAAAATTCTTTGCATGCTAAGTAACATTTCCTTGCTTTCCTTTAATTGGCTTATTAATTCATATGTATAAATATTAAAGTTCTTCTTGTGTTTTCACAGTATTGCAATGGCAACAAAAGAAAACATGACATCACAGAGGGGAATGTTGAAATCCATACAGAGCCGAATGAATACCTTGGCCAGTATCCTTACGTAATACTTTTTAGGTCATTCATTATACTATATGTATATCAGTATTTTAAGGTAGTAGAATTTTTTGTTGTCTTTTTAGCAATATGAGGTAAGTTCAATCAAAGCTCCATTAGTCATGCTATCAAACTGATTGCAGACCTGAAAGAAAAATTACCCTGGAACGTGTATCTAAAACCCTCTTCTCAAAATAAAAAACCCATAGTCTTAACTGGTGGGTTCCAATCTATAGAACTGTACATATGGCCTTTGCAGTAACAGCTATTTTGTACCACCTTAGCAAAATGTGTTTCTTTATGTGCAATCTTCTAGTAAGCACACAATATGAGGGAGCAATAAGTAACCTGTAGCTACTCATGAGCAATGTATGGAATTATCAAGTCAAATACATAAACATAGTTTATTAACTCAAAATGCATTGATTCCCTATGCATGGTGTCATGTTTACTACATTTAAAACTCTATAATGTCTTTAAAAAACATACTGTAAAGATGGATGCACTATGTAATTGTTTTTTTTGTTCAGATGTTTTTTTTATTAGACCTCATGCTCTGGGATGGGGGGCAGCAAGCCCAGATCACTGGTTGCCAAACCCCCATCCCAGAGCATCAGAGTGGATGGAGCTGGAGGAAGCTAGCGGCTGTGGGGGGAGCAGGAGCAGCGTAAGCTGATGCTTCTTCTGTAGCGCCAGCTCCTGTTCCAGGTGAAGTGCATTTGGTATCACTCCGCCTGGAACAGGAATCTTTCTTACAGTCTAGCGATGCCAACAGAAGCTTTAAGACAGAAAGGACAGGTTATTAAACTTCACATAGTTTTGCAATTGGCATATAAGCACTTTAAAAAAAAAAAAGGGGGGTTAGTAGGCTGCTTTCATACTGATCCGGAGGTGCAACACACCTGTGGCTTAGCTGCACTGAGCCATAGATTTCTAATATATTCTGTGGGTTTGGTGCACTTTCTGAAAACGCACCAAAACTCCTGAATGCTTCTATCTCTTTGGCTTGTTTTCATCCCTTTCCAGTAACATCAAGGTCTGCATCCCTGTCTTGCCATGCAAGCATACATAGTTTAGAGCTGAAGTTTGGGTATGGCTTTTTTTTTGCACAGTTATGACATGTACCATACCTGACCCTGTGGAAGATGAAAATCACTGTAAAAGACACCGCTCTTAACAGTGATCGCCGCTAGCTTCTGATTCCTATGCTGAACGACGCCCTGCTGCATAGTGAACACTGGGGTATGCTCAGTTGGCAGAGGCCCCATTCACAGAATGCCCTGCATTTTTCTCAAAGAATGTACACTTGAATGTTCTCTTAACTGGACAAGATGGAGATTGTGACATTACTGCCTCGCCTCTCCACTTTGTCAGAGAACGTGTGACCTCCTTTGTTCCCTGTACAGCAGGGCAGCTGTTCAGCATGGAACTTGGAAGCTATTGGAGCTAGCTAGTAGTCCAAGCTGGACCATTGTAACTATGTAAAAAAGCCATACCTAAACCTCAGATTTAAAGTAGCTGATTAGGTACTAAAACTACTTTTAAACCTTTTTTGGCCAGAGCTGTTTTGCTCACATTTTAAAATTCATATCTTAATATACAGTACAGGACAAAGACAGAGTATTCATACACCATGAGTGTCTCCCCAATAAGCCTACTCACTGTGTGAGTTTTCAATTTTGTGCTAGTGTCTGAAGGTGATGGACCATTCCCATGTTCAGAATCTTATGACTGAAATCTTGGCCAGCTAAAGCTGTCTGCAAAAAGCGTCTCAAGCTTATGCCTTTCCAAAGAAGACATCTGTTTGGTGAGGCACTTTATCAATTCATCAAAGCGGTCACATTTGGAAAGGTTTTATTTCCACAGTTGAAGGCCCCATAACACCCCTCCTCAGGAACCCCCAGCTTCTCAAACGCAGAGCACCTGTCTGCTGTAACTAGGCATTCGCTTCAAAACATAAGTTCAGCCCTACCTTTCGAGACAAATGCCACCAAGCCTTCTCCAAAGTCCTCTTTACAATGAAGGTGCACTCTCACTCCTATCTAGGTCACAGATGTCCCAGACCTGTGGTTTCAAAGATGTACAAAATATAGCTAAAAAATATAGCAAAAACTGCTCAAAGACGGTTAGATTTTCAAAATGTATTAAATCACCTCTTGTCCTAGGGAGTCATTATGCTGGTATCACAGCAAGACATGATCAAAGGTCTCTGCTCAAACCTGTTCATGGTACCAATACCCAATGGGGGTATTCATCCAATTGTGAAGTTAAAATCCTTCAACAAATTCCTTCGTATTCAAAAATTTTACATGGAACTTGCAAAGTCAGTAACTACCTCTCTGAGACAAAGGAAATACATGGCATTCATAGACATTCAAGATGCCTATTTGCATGTTCCAATTTGCTCACCTCCTCAGTACTTTCTGAGCTTCACAATAGCAGACAACCACCTCCAGTTTGTTGCATGTCCCATTTGGCTATCATCTGGTCTCAACCTTATCCATTCTTTTTCAAAGGCCTGTGGCTTCACTCTCTTGTAAGAACATTTCTGCAAGGTGTATCTTGTAATAAACCCTCCTTGCAGCACCCTGTGCTAACTTGGGAACTCAACTTTGTTTTCTCTGCCCTGCAGAAACCACTCTTTACACCTATCAGGGATATCTGTAATGCAGAATCGCCTTTTGGTCACTATCACATTTGCCTGACATGTTTCTGAATGGGCAGCCTTTTTCTGTGTAGAGCCTTTCCTCATACTTCACAATGACAAGGTTATCTTACGCTCAAGGCCATCTTTTCTCCCAAAGGTGGTTTCAGCATTCCACCTCTTTGAGGATATTGTCACCTGTTTGTCCTATCCTTGAAATCTCACAAGGAACACCCTGCTTCAAAGTCCACCATCTGACAATAGATAAGGAATATGATCACAGGAGTTTACATTCTAAAAGAGAAATCTCCTCCTGCGCTTTTGCACTCACATTCCTCTAGATCAATGGGAATTTCCTGGCATTGCAGCATAAAGTCCATTTACTCAGTTATGTAAGACTGCTACCCAGTTTTCTGTTCATACTGTTTCAAAGTTTTACCAGGTGGATGTACAATCTTCTTCTGATGCAGTGTTTAGCTGCAAGGTTCTCAAAATGGCTCTCTGAGGTTGGGCCTTCGGACTCTTGTTGTTTGGGCCTCCTGGCACAGTTCTGTTAGCCTCATTGTTACCCATCATTCCCTTAGTTATTGTTGTAAATAACATAGTGTGTAAATTTTCCCCTGTGTTCTGTACTGTACATCAAAGATGAGGAGTTTTGATTTACCTGTATATTCCATATCTTGCAGTACAGTACAGAACACAGGCCACTCTCCCTTCCATTCTTTTCACTCTCCATTACTTGCTATAAAACTGAGAACTCAGAGTGGGGTAGGGTTATAGGGGAGGTACCCAGAGGGCATGTTCACTAAAGCTTTGCCAGTGTTCAATCGCCTGAAGGTACACACCTATAGCCTCTGCTGTATAAATAATCTGCCTTTATCCTGCTTTAAACTCCAAG
This sequence comes from Staurois parvus, assembly GCF_062004578.1. Taxonomy (NCBI): domain Eukaryota; kingdom Metazoa; phylum Chordata; class Amphibia; order Anura; family Ranidae; genus Staurois; species Staurois parvus. The sequence continues at coordinate 24,631,565 of NW_028318095.1, forward strand.
TTGTGGGATTTACAGGTAAATCAAAATTCCTCTTTTTAGACCTGAAGATTAATTAAAAACCCCAAACAGAGAACAATATATTTTCATATATATATAAGCAGAAACCCTGAAAAAAAAGTGGTAGTACCAGTTTTTTTAAATTGTATGATATTTGAGCCCAAATTTTCTGTAAACAACATTCTAAAGTTAATTTTAGGGCACACAAACACAGTATGTTACCCAATTTTGGTAACGTTTAAAACATGAGATTACGCTTAATAAATAGATACCCAATATATCAAGCCTTAAAAGCCGTAAATGGCATTAAACACCCCCTGCAGGTCACCAGTTTAGAGTTAACTGCTCTCACTCTGGTGTGCGTTGCGATATGTGACATGTAGCGCAATCAGCAATTTTGTACATAGATGCCCCGGATCCATGTGTATACGTTCATGGGAGTGTGGCAGACTGAAACTTTCAAAAGTTTTAATACTGCTTTAGGTAAAAAAAAATAAAAATTAAGACCCATCGCCAGCTAATATTTGCTAAATGCAGTTTTGAGCATGTATGAAGTGGTGGGGAGGATGTCTTCCTTAACAGTGAAACTGTTTTTTTCTTTTTAGTGAATGCAAGTTGTTTTGTGATTGAAGAAGGGGAGATTGTGATGGTCTTCCGTACCTCCTCCAATCATATAATGCCTTGCATTTATTGAAGAGAGTTCCAGTTCCAGGTGGAACTGTAAGCTTCAGCGCCTAATGTTCAGTGCTGAGTATACTGTATGTGGGGAATGAAATCAAGAGTATTACAAAACGCAGCAGCAGCACATTGCACACACTTCATTAGTGTTCATTTCTTTTTATAATGCAAATGGACAAAAACTGGTTTTGGCTGAAGTTCAGCTTTAATAAATATATTCTGTATTTTAATAACCCGATGTACCATCTTTATTATATAACTGGGTGTATGTGGTTTTATTAAAATTCCTTTTCTTTTTCCACATTACTGCTAAATTTGGATGAAACCTTAATGTACTGTAAAATAATTGGTTTGCCTTTTTAAATATGAAAGAATCTGCCTTACTTCTTTAAGTTCGCTAGGGATTTGATATTTAGTATGTAAACACACAGGGGTCATTTTATGATCTCTTGTATAATGTCTTTGAAACTCTTCTTGTTAACAAGGTTTTCTCCTTAAGATATTTCCCTCATTTCTGCCTACAGACATTAAAAACTGCTGAGACTCTTTAACAGCAAAGTACCGTCTGTGGTAATGATCAAATTTCTTAACCTGCTGAAAAAATGTCTCAGTTTTTCTGGCTTAGATTATAATAAAACATTTGTCATAAAATGAGCTTTGCTATTTTCTTTCTACTATGCTATCTTTCTTCCTTTCCTCTTGTGTTTGCGAATGGTGAGATTGTGCAGACAGATCAATGAAGAGGTGTCATAGGTTTAATTACACAGTAATGAGTGTAGAGCCAGGAAAAGTACTTAATATTTCAGGAGCAGCATTGTTGGCTCCATTCTTCTCTCTCATTTTTCCTTGCCACTGGGAATATGCTGGAACCACATTAATGTTTATATATGTTTTTTGAGAAGGCATAATACAGAAAAACAAGGAATCAAGTGAAGTTGGTTGCTGAAAAAATGTAAATGTAAAACAAAATGTGAGATATGTAACATTTTTGGGCTTCTTTTAACCATTTCAATACCGTGCAATTTTACCCCTTCCTGCCCAGGCCATTTTTCACGTTTCAGCGCTCTCACACTTTGAATGACAATTGCGCAGTCATACAACATTGTACCCAAACTAAAATTTTATCATTTTCTTCACACAACTAGAGCTTTCTTTTGGTGGTATTTAATCACCGCTGGGGTTTTTATTTTTTGCTAAATTAACAAAAAAAGGCCAAAATGTTGAAAAAAATACACGTTTTTCTTTGTTTCCGTTATAAAAATTTACAAATAAATAATTGTTCTTCATAAATTTAGGCCGAGATGTATTCTGCTACATGTCTTTGGTGAAAATAACCCAAATTAGGATGTATTATTTAGTTTGTAGGAAAGTTATAGAGTTCACAAACTATGGTATAGATCTGAATATTGATCAATCCTGAAGTACTGACGGCCAATCTAATTTCTTGAGGTCCAAGAATGTCAGAACAGTACAGATATCCCCCAAATGACCCCTTTTTGCAGTAGACAGTCCGACGTACTTCATAAGAGGCATGGCGAGTTTTTTGAAGTTGTATTTTTTTTTGTCATAATTTTTCGGAAAATGAAAAAATGAAAAAAATTATTTTCACTATTTTTTTTTTACATACTGTCACCAGTGCAGTACAGCGTCATCATATAACTGGCATGGCGGTGAACAGGGACACTGACTGGTGACAGTATGAAAAAAAAAAATATATATATATATATATATATATATATATATATATATATATATATATATATATTTTTTTTTTTTTAATTTTTATTATTTTTAATTTTTTATTACTTTTTTATATTTTTTTTAACATTTTTTTTTCATATTTTACTATGACCAAAGTAGTACAATGTTACCATAGTAACATTGTACTACTTTGGGGAAGTGATCAGTATTTTTTTTTTTTTTTACACAATTTGCTTATAGCAAAGAAATACTTTGCTATAAGCAAGCATTTACCTGAATGAAATGGATTCATTCAGCTTTCTTTTTTTTTGTGCTTAGCTGTGATTTGGTCACAGCTAATCACATGACATGTGCATGTGATTAGCTGTGACCATTCACAGCTAGGTACTAGTATACAATGGATGGCATCATGAATGAAGCCATCCATTGTATACAACTGTCATGTGACCTGCTGTGATTGGTCACAGCAGGTCACATGGTACCTGCAACGGAGCCGGTACTCGGATCTGTCATCGGCCGTGTCCGAGGTACATGCCCGGTGACAGATCGAGCTGCTGCGCCGCTCTGCATTAGCGCAAATGGCGCATGTGCGGGAGCACGCCAAATGGCGTGCACCCGGAGTGGAGAAGCAACTTTCAAGCTGCCAAACGGCCATTGGCCGGGCGGCAAATGGTTAATATATGTAACTAAAACTAATGCCTACTATATTTAAGAATTCCAAAACTCCCCAAAGATGGCATGTACATATATTTAAACAAGAAAGTAGGGTGCATATACCCACACACCAAAAGCCACTGAGAGGACCAATGACCTAACACAATTTGTTTTCATTTTAGATAACAGATATTCTGATGTATATTTTTCAGGTCAACCTGAAATTCTTTGGTCCCTAAAGTATATGTTCAGCCAAAGGTTAGAAACCCTGTTGGGGCTCTGCTGCTCTCCGAGGCTCTGATATAGAGATTCCTCACTTCCTGTTCTTCTTGCAACAGTTTTACCGGACAGAAGGTGTAGGTATATCTCCAACAGCAAAATAGAATTAGATTTCTGTCTGGATCTCGCCTCCTGTTTTGTAAAACCATTGTTAGCAGGACAGAAAGTTAGGAGAAATCTATGTAAAGGATAGCAGTAATATTTCAACTGTGGCACACGGTGGTACTTATTTTTATATTATAATTATGTTTTTAAACTCCGTAGGTAATTGAGTTAACGCAAGACTGGAATGCCAAACTCCAGTTGTCCTATTTTAACAGTGATGTAACAATATTTTTTTTCCTAGCAGTTTATTTACTTTTTATTTCTGATCTTGATTAACTATGTATGTTTGTTAAATTAGATTTGTTCATTATGGCTGCTATCATCATCAAATCACACGCTGGAAGCCATTCATGCAGAAATCCAAATGCAAAATTTCCTAAAGCCCCAGAAACTTTCTCTCACTAACATATGTTTTTGTATTTAGATATAAATGTTTCTTCAGATTCCATCTTTCCTGTGCTACACTCATCTTCATATGTTGAGTTACTTCCCTTAATTAATTTACATAGATCGATTCCCTGCAGTCAACAGCCTTATTCAGAGGATTAACCTGAGGAAGCGTCGTGATTCACTCATTCTGGGTTCTATAATTGGCATTTGCACTATTTTGTTGCTGCTATATGCTTTCCATTGATGACTGACAACAGACTCTGCCAGAAACCTGAGTGAGCAGCTACAGCAGAATGAAGAGACCAGTGAAACGTGCATTTCTGCAAACACCACCTGTACATAAGGGAACACGGGGTATTAAAGGAATAATTTACATTTTATATTGGCAATCTTAAGTGCTGACTGCATCCACATGGTAGTCAGTAGTTGTACATACTTATATTCGTCTAATCATTATGTATATCCATAGTGTATCTGATGAATACCAGTGGCTGATTGATGTCTGTAATTTCGAGCTTGGAAAAGGCACTTTTAGGGAATGCTGAACCTAGGATCCATACCTTTTTATGTGACAGCTGCAAAAAAAGTAAAAAAAAAAGAGACCCAAGATCTTTTTAATGCTCACAAAGTAATGGTTTATTAATCCATTTATAGAGTTACTACACATAGCAAGGAAGGACAGTAAAATGTCTTGTTTAAGCGACTGCTACTTGGTTTGGATGACAAGCCCATATTGAGCATCGGGTATATCAAAGTGATCCATTATTTAAACAGTGGTGGCAGCAATTTTGTCTCCGCTGTGTCTCACTGAATTGATATACTGCAGTTTCATTAACAAACACAAATGACTGCCTTCACTATGTGTAGGGGCCAGACATGCTTTTCTGTCATGCTGTAAAGACCTTCAAATCTATATTTCTGAATGCAAAATTGTGGCTTGGATTACTCTGTTAGGTTTAATTTTAGTTACAGGAGTTAATCATTTTTACTGTATTGTTCCAACTTATGCCTGGCAGACTTTACGTAAATTGTACCATGAATATGGTCTATGTAATGGACCTTTTTGGTTTATAATAATCTTTCTCACATAGATTTACCCATTTCGAAAAGGGAAAAAAAGGGTATTTGACCTACTGTATGGTCTGGTTTGTGATGCAATTGATTTATTTAATAAAGTATTTTGAATTTGAAGGAGATTAGTGAAACAAAAACAGTTTGCAGATTTAGCACAAATGTATCTGCAAAAAATGGGCATCATAAATAAAAAATGATACAAATAAATATGTCTCTTAAGCCCATGAAAAATAAGTTTATACATTAGAAAAAAACAATTAAATAGGTAGTTGCTTTGATTAATGTCCAGGGATGATTAATGTAAACATCAGGAACTGGTCTAGCCTGAGTAAGCAGACATTCAGCCCCTTTAGGGTTCCTTTGTATTTTATTACAGTTAATGCAGAACTGTTCCTAGCATACTAAAGTGGACCAGCATCACACCTGCAATGTACATTGAACTGGCATTCTAAAGTGGACCAGCATCACACCTGCAATGTACATTGAACTGGCATTCTAAAGTGGACCAGCGTCACACCTGCAGTGTACATTGAACTGGCATTCTAAAGTGGCCCAGCATCCCACCTGCAATGTTCATTGAACTGCTGAACCTACAGCAGTGGATATGAATTCTTCACCAACATCCATATACATTCGTGAGTGTGCATTCGTGAGCTAGAAAGCTATACAGAACATCAGAGAAGTTGTTTCTATGATAACATTTTAGAACTCTACTCCTGTTTGAAAATATCTTTTCCTTTTCCTTGTGTATTTGGTTAATACAATGAGCAACATGAAACTACAACCTATAGCATATTGAGCTAGTTGTGCTCTTCCCATTTGTGCAAACTGTAGTGCCATGTCAAATATTGTATTTGCCAGTATGCATTAAATGGGATAGTCAAGAGGAGCAATTGAGTTCTGGGATCTTATTTTTCTCTTGGATTCATTGACTTTGGCTAATGGATCCTGCTGTTCCCTGAGATTTTCTTCAAAATGGTTTGCTATGTAAGGCAGTTTGTTGGAAAGTGACAATTTCATATTCTAAAAATAAGATCCAGTTGTAAGTGATACACAAGATACAGCAAATGCCTGGATCCTGGTATTTGTCCACTGTCTTTGTATGTTAACATACCTTTTTGTGTATCAAGTACAAGATTATGAAAAACAAAAGGCGTTTTGAACTGTTTTATTGGCATTTTCCTTTTACATCCTTGTCACATGACAAGGAAAACATTTTTGTAATAGTGTTTAAAGGAAAGAAAGTTTAAATATCGGGCCTTTGCTAGCAACTGCCAATTGGATATTGTCAGTAAATGTATTGGAGGACATTTATAACATTTAATTTTTTGTATTTTTCTTTTAATTGATACATTTTCCTTTAAACCTACTCCCACAATTTTGTTTTAAAGAAAATCACTCACTGAGGCTCAAAGGCAGCCCAGTACGGACAATATCTCTTAGCTCTTTCATTGTATGCAGTCACTATACACATTTAATAATAAATTAGATCTGTAGCAAGTGGAAGATATTTTTTAAGAGCTTTCTTCAGAGCTGTTAAAATTAAATTGGGATGGAGGGCAAATCAATTTTCATTAGCTGTGCTTTAGAATGCACTTCCTGTCTTGATGTTGGAGGTGGTAATTGAGTTGGTGAAATACATTCACAACCTAGTGTTGGCGTTCAGTGCCACCAGCTAGTGGCCGTACATGCTCATCAAACTGCACCAGAATAAATGTACATAGTTTGTGGTGAGCCTGACTGCTTTCAGTTTACAAAATATAGGATCAAGTTTAGCTCCTATTATGAAAAGCTTTTACAATAGTTTGCCTTGAAATTAAAGTTGTCACTTGATGAACACTAGAAGCCATAAAGACCTCCAAGGTGTAGGCTTGTAGCTTTTTAAATCTGTTCCTCTTCTATAAGCTCTTAAACTCTGCACACTTTCAGGAATCATTGACTCTTAGAAGCAAAGAGAAAAGCACACATGTTAAACTGGCTTATGAAAGGGAGTGTATGACTTAAGTAGGACTGAAGCTGAGCATTCCAAGAAGTATGTGCCCAAGTTCGGGGGCTCTCCTGATACACACAAAAGGAGGTGAGGTTATTTAAAGTTACAAGCAGACACCTCCTGGTGCCAGATAAATAAGTTGCAAAAACTAACGGGTTCATAAATGACAGTTGATGTGTTGAGTGAGGCTTGGTTGGGTACTTGTCTGTATGTGTAGTAGGTCTGCAAAGTACTGAGTATACAGTGAAGAGAACAGACTGCCACGTAGGGCAAAAAAATGCAGTCACAACATGGAAGCAGCATATAAATATTGTCTATGTAAAGTGCAATTGCTGTGACTACTCATGGTAAGCAATTAGAAGTAATTTATTCGTTTATTAAATCAGACAGAAGCTGATTACTGCATAATTTTACGCAACAAAATGGAGTTAACCCATAGCAGACCGATTTTATCCAGCTCTGTACAATTAAGCAATTAAGCATGTGATAAACAGTGTCTGGGTAATCTGGTGTTTTTTTCCCTGTCAAACATTATCCAAATGCAGGTCTGTGCCTTCAACTAGTGTTTATACTGTGCAATAATGTTATTACTGTACGAGCTGGGTGAAAGGATAGTGCAATATGAGATCACATGACCAGGCTTCGTGCCTGAATTTGTCAAATCCCAGTAAAAAGAAAGTCCTCTGGTTGGCACTTCCTCATGAAAAGAACCCTATCATAAGAGAAATATGGCAGCTGTCACTCTCCTTTTGAAATCCTTGTTGACCCTCTTGCTTCAATACTACAGTGCCTTGAAAACGTATTCATATCCCTTGAAATTTTCCACATTTTGTCATGTTACAACCAAAAACTTAAATGTATTTTATTGGGATTTTATGTGATAAACCAACACAAAGTGGCACTTAATTGTGAAGTGGAAGGAAAATGATAAATGGTTTTCAAAATTTTTTTACAAATGTGAAAAGTGTGGTGCGCATTTGTATTCAGCCCCCCTGAATCAATACTTTGTAGAACCATCTTTTGCAGAAACTACAGCTGCAAGTCTTTTTGGGGATGTCTCTACCAGCTTTGCACATCTCTAGAGAGTGACATTTTTGTCCATTCTTCATTGCAAAATAGCTCAAGCTTTGTCAGATTGGATGGAGAGCGTCTGTGAACACCAATTTTCAAGTCTTGCCACAGATTCTCAATTGGATTTAGGTCTGGATTTGGGCCATCCTAACACATGAATGAATATGCTTTGATCTAAACCATTCCATTGTAGCTCTGGCTGTATGTTTAGGGTTGTTGTCCTGCTGGAAGGAGAAGCTCTGCCCCACTTTCAAGTCTTGCAGAGTCTTAAACGGTTTTGTGGGGATGTGGTGTTCAGGGTGATGTGCAGTGTTAATTTTCTGCCACACAGAGTGGCTTGCTTTTAGGCCAAAAAGTTAAATTTTAGTCTCCTCTGACCAGAGCACCTTTTTTCACATGACTAATAGTTGTCCTGTGGACAGATTCCCCCACCTGAGCTGAGGATCTCTGCAGCTCCTCCAGAGTTACCATGGGCCTCTTGGCTGCTTCTCTGATTATTGCTCTCCTTGCCCGGCCTGTTAGTTTAGATGGACAGCTGTGTCTTGTTAGGTTTGCAGTTTTGCCATACTCTTTCCATTTTCAAAATGTGATAAATATAAATAAACAGCGCAAACATAGACCTCTAAATCAAATCAATATATAAAGTGCATAATATGTAATCAAAATTAAATTAGTAGTGAAAATCAATCATAATGATAAACAACAAAAGTTCGTGAATCACAAAAAGTTCGTGCAAAAAAGATCAAAAAATTCTTCAGATGCAAAGAAAAAACTTCCACCTTCCACCCGTGCAAACCAACATCAAATACACTCACCAGATTTAGGTGAATGAAACGCCTTTTAGGAATTTTTATGGGATCCTAAACCCTCTTTCGTATCCACTCTCTAGGAATCCTCACCATCAGTATAGGCTCCACCATGCAACCGGGGAGAGAAAATCTCAGATAGTGTAATATTGCAAATTACCATTTATAAATGAAAACAAGGATTAAGGCCACTCACATTTTAAACACTTTAAAAAGGCATATTTATTAGAACAAACTTCTTCCAGATGGACAATAAATGTCAGACAACCTCCTCAGGAATCTCACATCCCAGCTCCAGGATACAGCAGAAGCTCCACAGAGAACAAACATGCACAGATCCCAAAAGATGGCCGCTGGAACGCACCGCTCAGCGTGCGTTCCACTCACCGGAAGTGACGTCAGACGTACGAGGTAAAGACCGGAAATGCGTCAATGCGTTTCGCCCCTCCCATCGGGCTTTCCATTTTCAGATGATGGATTGAACAATGCTCTGTGAAATATTCAAATCTTCATTATTTTCTTTTTTTTTTTTTATAACCTAACCCTGCGTTTAAACGTCTCCACAATTTAATCCTGACCTGTCTGGTGTGTTCCTTGGCCTTCATGATGCTGTTTGTTCATTAATGTTCTCTAATAAACCTCTGAGGGCTTCACAGAACACCTGTATTTATACTGAGATTGTTACACACAGGTGAACTCTATTTATTAATTAGGTGACTTCTGAAGACAAATACACACCACACTTTTCAGATATTTATTTGTAAAAACTTTTGAAAACCATTGATCATTTTCCTTCCACTTCACAATTCTGTTCCACTTTGTGTTGGTCTATCACATACAATCCCAATAAAGTACATTTACAATTTTGGTTGTAACATGACAAAACGTGGAAAATTTCAAGGGGTGTGAATACTTTTTCAAGGCACTATATGAGTCTCTAAACTAGAACAGGTATGCAGACTTAACAACTAGGATTTTATGAAGAAAGTTAGCATTCTTCTCTCATGCAAATATTTTAAGAAGTCCAAGCTTTGCTTACAGTGACTGGCTCACCTCTTATTTTTTTAAATAGATATGTAGTCCGGTAAGAAATGGACATGTGACTTGATGTGATCTACCACTGTAAACAAATCTCTGATTAGCTTTTAAATTGCATGTGATCATGTTACTTTATCACAAGGGGCATTCCATAAAACTAAAGGCTGGCAAAGTTGCAGATGGTTGTTTTTGAGCTTTATTCAGTTTGGTGTTAGCTTTGACTTTTTGATCTCTGGACAATACCTCAGTTTATGTGAAATACCTCCGTTCTGGTCTTTTACAACCATCTCATGATCAATGCGTACACATCTCATGGAACATTGGATGTGAGACCAATATTATAAAGTAGTGTTTGGTGGAAAGTCAAACAGACCGTCAACCAACATGCAGTAAATGTAATTTCTGATACAGCCATTAAAAAAAAAAAAAACTATTAGAGAGGGCCTCTTTTGTATTAGGGAGTTTCTGACAAAGCAGAAATGTGGAAGGGGAAGCCTACAGTGACCTGGGCTATTCAGTACCATCTTTGAACAATGCCAATGCTGGTACACAGAACCTGACCTACCCCATGATCAGTAGAGGCTCTGAACATGAACTTATGTAAAGCAATAGGCATCAGAGACTGGAGGCTTCTATGTAAGACTTTTGCTTTGTAACATTCTCTTAAACGTTGTGGTCATAATAAACTGTAGACAATGAAATATTAACTCATTTTTAATAAGCAGTAAATATGCTTTTAAAACAATCACTCACGCATCTCTGTACCTCCTGGCGCTGTGGAGGAATTCATCCTATAACTCCCCAAAAACACTGAGTACATGTCAGATCTGTGCACTCTGCCCTTTTTTTGTGCCTCAGTTCTGTGAATACTTTATAAATTAGAAGGCTGGCAGGCTTCCAAATCACTACTTAAAGAAGAGGGGACCAGCTGAGCTGATGAAAACAAGTGTTTCTGCTGTAACTTGTGAATGATTTAATCCACAGAACATGCAGCTGCATAAGTTAATATCTTGTTTAAATGCACATTTGCTACTTACTAAGCAAATATGAAATTTTCATTGTCCACCATCTGACCACGTTATACTTTATAGGGGTCAATTCACTAAAGGTTACCGCATGTGATAACACGGTCACATGACTCATTTGCATAAATTATTGCATGATATAATAAGAGTCAATTCATCAAAGTAAAATATCGAATGTAAAGTAAATACTGCACATTTGTTAAAATAGATAAATACTACAAAAAAATGAGATAAATCATTAAAGTCAATTCATTAAAAAACACACACATTCGTTATTTATCACCAGGTGTTTGCTGGCGGTATTTTAGAAATATCCAAAATAACAATTAGATGAACTCTGCACTGGCCAGAAAATGGAAAGTATACAATGTATTAGTGTAAAAAATATTCTCCCCTTAGCTCAGGAATGAAAATAAATTGTAACATTTCATCAGATAATTTTGGGAATAATAGCACACTACAATGTTTTCATAGTTTCACAGTATTGCTGTGTGCGTTCTGGTGCAATGTTAACCTGTGAAAAAAACAACAATAATGCAAAATGTAAGTGATAAATATCGCAAAACATAAATATTTAACGCATTCCGTAAATAACACGTTTTTTAGTGAATTGACTTCTTTTGAAGTTAATACCGCATGAGTTATTTTAACTCAAAAATTCATGCAGTATTTATCTCATAGCGAATTGACCCCAAAGTCTCTGCAGAAACAGGGTTTGTTTTGTTATATTACAGTCTTTTCTACTGCAAGGGGAGAATCTGATAATTCTTCCATTAGACACGATTATTAAATTAAACCAGAAAAACAATAGACATATTTTGGTTACAAGTAGGTCAAAATGAGTGAACAGATATTACAGTTTCTGCCGAATGGAAGCAGAAGAATCCAACTTTAAACTTTCTGTTTAGCCAGACACAAATTAGTTTGCTTTTTCTACTGAATGTTCGTTTGTATGTGTGTTCCCAAATAGAATGTGAGGACCCTAATTTATTCAACATGCTCAGTGTATACTGTTCAGAATTTCCAAACCCAAAGTGTCCACCTGTATATATCCTTTCCCCTCTAATGGCACTTTCTTATTTTGCTTTACAAATGACTCATTTAAACTAATTATATTTTATTGCTCTTGTAATTATTTTCCCATCTCTGCACCTAATGTGCAGTTTCTGTCTGTAAGAAAGAAGAAAGCTTTGTTATGTAATTTAATAATAAATTAGACTTATACATCATGTATCCGTGTCTCATTTACTGTGCCTGTTGTCCTCTATTTTATAATACAAGCGCAAATGGTGTTTAATCTGTGTTATGTTAAAACATTTTTACCAAAAATTGCCTAATAAAGCTAGCCATATACTTTTTTGTCCCCCCATAAACTCTAACATGTATGGTTGCTCAGGTCATGCAAGCTTGTATGTTTTCAGTGATAACAGGAGAGGTAGCACTAACAGACGCCTTTGGTGTCATATTATCTCGGCATGGAAGGGTTGTTGGTAGCCATTACTCACATTATCCAACATAGCCAAACTTTCTCTTGGATGACAAGGTTTTTTGCCATCTGTTATTGTCTATAGAAATGGGAATTGTATGTAAAATATTAAATAATTCATTATTTTAAGCCCCTAAACTGTGAATATTAAAAAGTAACACTTCTCAGTTACATAAATAGTTTCGGCATTTTTCTAGTCCAGTCCTCAAGCAAGGCTTAGGACCTGCAGCCATCTCTACTGCTGCGAGTCACAGAGTTCGATATCATGGTTTCCCCTCCAGATCCATTTGTGTGTGCATTCAGTACAACGCTGATTGGTGTTTGGGGTTTATGTACATGTGTTAAAAAAAACTGAAATATTGCTGGGATCTTGCCAGCAGAAAGATTATGTGAAGTAAAAGAAAAAAAAAGGTTTGTATTGTAAAAGTATTTACCCATGTATAGTTCCATATGGTTGAGATGCATACAGTCTCTGGCTTTCCAGTGATCTAGTGTCACTCTTGTTTGTTTACATGTTCCCCCCCCTTCCCGAATCCCCAGCCCTGGATCCCAGAGTGAGTCATTAACCACTAGCCCTCCAGAGGATTTACCACCCTTCCTGACCAGGCCATTTTTTGCCTTATGGCGTTGAATTATTTTAACTTACAATTGCGCGGTCATGCAACACTGCACCCAAATAAAATGTGTCCTTTTTCCCCACAAATAGTTCTTTCTTTCTGTGGTATTTGATTGCCTGTGCATTTTTAATTTTTGCGCTATTAAAAAAAGACAATTTTGAGAAAACAACAATATTTTTGACTTTTTGCTATTAAACATGTCCAGTAAGAGAATGTAAAAAATCGAGTTTTGTCATGTATTTTGGCCAAAATGTATTCTGCTACATGTCTTTGCTAAAAAAAAAAAAAAAAAATCCCAATACGTGCAAATAAATTGGATTACGTGAAAGTTGTCGATATAGGTATGGCGGTGTAGATACAGGAATTTTTTATTTTTACTAGTAATGAGGGCGATCAGCGACTTATAGCGGGACTGCGGCAGCCATTCTGACACTGGTGGGAACTGACTTGGTGTCACTGACATCCCCAGTGACACCAATACAGTGATCAGTGCTAAAAAAAAAAAAGCACTGACACTGTACTAAGGTCCCTGGGCAGGAAGGGGTTAACATGAGGGGCGATCAAAGGGTTAACTGTGTGCTGTTTCACTGTAAGCGGTGTCCGCGTGCTTCACTGTAATCACACTACTTTGCATGGCTGTGCTGCGCACAAACATCCTATGCAGTGTGCACGAGCTGACGGAGGAGAACTGTTTTGTTTACAGTTTTCCCCGTCGGAGATGCTCGGCAATCACTGGGCACTGGCAAGTAATCACCGGCGGGGACCCGGTGATTGACAGCTGTGGCCACGAATGGCGCGGGTAGGGCACGCATGCGCCACCTACCCAGAAATGCAAAATCACGTGTATATATAAGGGTTGGGACCTTTCCAGGAGTAGCGGCCATGTGCTAGTAGCGTGCAGGGCGCATGCTCTCAGCACATATATATATTTTTTAATTGCATGCAAATATGTGGCCACTCGGAGTCAAGGCCCAGACGCCGAGAGGCCGCATATTTGCGTGCGATCGGCGTCAAGGGGTTATTACCATAATGTGCATAACAACCATCTTATTGTACCATATAAAAGTAGTATAATCCTGTAAAACCTTCTGTATTTCTGTAAACAATCAAAAGGTGCAAGCAATTATAGTCCCAAAATAACAGTCCAATCTTCAAATAGAAAATCTTTTCTTGGTATCCTATGCTATCATTGTAACAATTGTGCACAATAGGGATATGGAAGCTGTACACGACAGCCATCTTGTTTAGGTCTCAACCATTTTGTTTTCATGAGCAGTGATCTCCCTCCCTCCTCTTGCAAACTATGGAATATGTAGCTGTAACTTTTAACAAACTTCAAAAGAGTCTCTTAAGTGTTAAGAGTTCAGGCCTGAGTGCCAGCTGTGTACAGCTAATTAGTCTTGGCAGGATGTCTGTTTCCACAAGCCATGAAAAACCTCTTCCTCTGCCCTATCGCAAAACCATAATAATTCAGGCAAGCAGTCACACATGACATGTAAGGATATTAAAGCTCTAGGAATACAGAGCGTGCCATAAAACGTCTATTCCACAATTAAACAATTGTGCAGACAATTCTTAAAATCCAACAGGAACAGGACACCTTAATATCAGGTATATATTTGCATGGGGAATATCATGCCGAATAATTCAATGTCATATATGACTACCCTAGCACATACAAAAGGGGAGAAGCAGTCTCTTCCCTCCTGCGTGACAAAGGTATGCTGTGTTTGGTGTCCCTGAATATGAAATATAATTCTGAATAGTAATCTGCCAGTTTCTAGAATACCACCTGCAATTATTGGAAGTTATTAATATTAGTGTAACAAAAGTGAGTACACCCCTAAGTGAAAATGTCCAAATTGGGCCCAATTAGCCATTTTCCCTCCCTGGTGTCATGCAACTCGTTAATGTTACAAGGTCTCAGATGGGCATAGGGAGCAGGTGTGTTAAATTTGGTGTTATCACTCTCACTCTCATACTGGTCACTGGAAGTTCAACATGGCAAAGAACTCTGAGAATCTGAAAAAAAGAATTGTTGCTCTACATAAAGATGGCCTAGGCTATAAGAAGATTGCCAAGACCTTGAAACTGAGCTGCAGCATGGTGGCCAATAGCATACAGCGGTTTAACAGGACATGTTCCACTCAGAACAGGCCTCGCCATGGTCAACCAAAGAAGTTGAGTGCACGTGCTCAGGGTCAAATCCAGAGGTTATCTTTGGGAAATAGATGTACGAGTGCTGCCAGCATTGCTGCAGAGGTTGAAGGGGTGGGTGGTCAGCCTGTCAGTGTTCAGGCCATACACCGCACACTGCATCAAATTGGTCTGCATGGCTGTCGTCCCAGAAGGAAGCCTCTTCTAAAGATGATGCACAAGAAAGCCTGCAAACAGTTTGCTGAAGACAAGCAGACTAAGGACATGGATTACTGGAACCATGTCCTGTGGTCTGATGAGACCAAGATAAACCTACTTGGTTCAGATGGTGTCAAGCGTCTGTTGCGGCAACCAGGTGAAGAGTACAAAGACAAGTGTGTCTTGCCTACAGTCAAGCATGGTGGTGGGAGTGTCATGGTCTGGGGCTACATGAGTGCTGCCGGCACTGGGGAGCTACAGTTCATTAAGGGAACCATGAATGCCAACATGTACTGTGACATACTGAAGCAGAGTATGATCCCCTCCCTTTGGAGACTGGACCGCAGGGCAGAATTCCAACATTATAACGACCCCAAACACACCTCCAAGACGACCACTGCCTTGATAAAGAAGCTGAGGGTAAAGTTGATGGACTGGGCAAGCGTGTGTCCAGACCTAAACCCTATTGAGCATCTGTGGGGCATCCTCAAACGGAAGGTGGAGGAGCGCAAGGTCTTTAACATCCACCAACTCCGTGAAGTCATCATGGAGGAGTGGAAGAGGACTCCAGTGGCAACCTGTGAAGCTCTGGTGAACTCTATGTCCAAGAGGGCTAAGGCAGTGCTGGAAAATAATGGTGGCCACACAAAATATTTACATTTTGGGCCCAATTTGGACATTTTCACTTAGGGGTGTACTCACTTTAGCTGCCAGCGGTTTAGACATTAATGGCTGTGTGTTGAATTATTTTGAGGGGACAGCAAATTTACACTGTTATACAAGCTGTACACTCACTACTTTACATTGTAGCAAAGTCACATTTCTTCAGTGTTTTCACATGAAAAGATATATTAAAATATTTACAAAAATGTGAGGGGTGTACTCACTTCTATGAGATACTGTACCTGTGTGTGGTGACAGTGTGTGTTGCAGACGTTTATGCTAAAATCATAATGTTATTTCTAAGAGTGTAAATTTCCTCCTCAGTAAAAAAAAAAAAAAGGCAGTAGTGGGTTAATTGCTTAATTACCTAACCCAGTGACAATCAGGGTGCTGGCACCTAGACTGTGGTCCCACAAGCTGGAAAATCTTTGTGCAGGGTGCAGCTGAGGGTGGCATTGTTACACAAGTGACAGCGCGGTGTGAGATTGGCTGGTCCTTTGTCACAAGTTGGTGAGGACAGGGGTCGGGCACCGCGTTCGTCATAATCATCACCAGTAAGTTCTCCAAAACTTCGTGCCAGTGTGATCACCCTCCACCGGATGTGCTCTCACCTGGAATAATCTGACCTTACTACTATAGTATGATCAGTAAGTGCCTGTCTCAGGGACCAGATGTGGTACTCCAAAAAGATAAATTACTCGAATTTCTCTCCAATTACTCCTACTCTCATCCATTTGAGTATTTAATCCTGCGTCCTCACTCCATGCATAGATCAGCCAAGGGGAAACAGGAATTGCCAACAAAAAGTGCTTATATCATTTTAAAAAGCTTTCTTTATTCCCCAATCCTCCAGAATCACACTTACAAGCGCACCACACATTTAAATACATAAAACACTGCCAGTAGTGCAAATCGGCAACCAGTCCAGTATAGTTACCACTCTCATTCGCATGTAGAGTGTTGTGACACCATGTTCTCCTCACCTACGTGTTATGCCACAGGGTCACGTGGCTTCCTCAGGTGAATCCTCTGAGATCACCTCTCCTGCAGCATTTGGTTTGGCTACATGTTTGACTTATAGTTGTACTGAATTAGAAATACAGATACAGTGTGATTCCTAGATTGTGAGCTCCTAGGAGCAGGGCCCTCGAACTCCTCGTGTATTGTATTGTTACTGTATTGTCTCATGTACTGTCCCCCACTATAATGTACAGCGCTGAGCAAACCTTTTGCGCTATATAAATACTGTATTATAATAATAATTCATTGCTTTATAACACTGTGGCAACCTATAAGGAGAGCATTAGAGCATCATTGTGCAGATGAACAAGATCATTTTTGCTGGATCTAATCTGTACCACAGCCTCCATTGTTTTATACTGATGAAAACTGCCCATGTAGCCACATCCTAACTGTGCGTGTTTTCTAGATCAATAGAAATGCAACTGTCCAGCACCTCAGGGATATTGAATATTGAACTTTCATACGCCAGGGGGCATAGGTGTTTTGTACACTTGCTGGGAGTTGGTATTGGGAGCATTTGAGCCCTGGTGGACATTTTAAATGTTTTCTAGATCACCAGACAACTCACTTGAGCATTAATAATGTCTTAGATAACCCATACTAATTTTTTTTTTGTAATCCCCTATCAAACATTTTGCAGTGTACAAACGTGCAAAAATATTGCGTGGTAGAATTTACAGAGATAGTCTCATGCCAAAACAATAATATTTACAGAGTAATAATGATCCAACAGAATACGCAGGGTTGAAGTCGATCACTTTAGAGAGAACTTAGAAGTCACATACGGGGGCATCAGAAGAAGCTGACAACATACACATACGAGCTCCAAGACCAGATTGCAACAAACTATAAGAAGAAAATTTATAAAAAAAGAAACTCTGAGGTCATCAGAGGTTCCCCATGGCCAATGTGACCCAAAGAGGATGTAAGGAAAAATAAGCAAGGTGTAATGACGAAATATCTGCAAATATTTTCCAAAACTGGGTGGTAGGGACAGAAAGAGAGAGAAAAGATAAAAGGGGGTGGGAAAGTGATATAGAAAAGGGAAGGGTAGCAGGCTGTGTATGGAAGAAAAAAGGTCAGAGGGCTCTAAAAGGGTGAAAAGAACCAAAGAGAAGTTAAATGTCACGTACCCGATAGGAGACTGAATTGACGAGGTCGGCCTCACTTGTGTCAATAGCCCTGACCCCGCTGAGGTTGGAACAGAGGGAGTCTAGGGACCAGGGGGACAAGAGCGCCAGTGGTTGTTGCTTGCGGCTCTTGCAGATGATGCCCTTGGTAGGCAGAGTATCCTCTGATTTGAGTACCGTAGTAGCAGACAGAGCAGGTTCTGGGTAATGCCTGATGTGCAGCAGAGCAATGTAGGTAGCCAGGACACAGTACAGGAGCAGGGTCATAGGATATCCAGGGTCATCAACAGTCGGGCAGCATGGTACAGAATCAGTAGGAAAAGCCAAAGTCAGGAGCAGAGCCGAAGTCAGGAACCAGGAGCAGGAGAGTAATCGGAGTCGGGTCAGGATCAAGCCAGGTGAGCAACAAGGAATCGTACAGGAGCAAGCAGGACACGGGGGGAGCTGAAGACCAGTCAGCACTGAATCAGAGCAGAGGCCCTCTTTAAATACCCCATCTGGCACCAATCTTCGCCGTGCATGTGCGCAATCGCACATTCCTGTGCGCCTGCGCACAACCGACAGCTCTTCTGCGGAATCTCTTTCGCGCATGCGTGTTCCCAATCGCGATTCTCTTTGCTGGAAGTCCCTTACAGTAAAGAAGACAGGAGAGCAAATTCTCTCAGCCAGAGCATTAAAAGAAAAGACCCCAGAGGTTAGCCAAGTTTTGAGACCTGCAGATAGACATTGATGTAAACAAAGTATTGCCATGACCTCCATGTATCACAAAAGGTCTCCTCCCTGTTATGCAAGGTAGCCATGAGGTCTTCAATGTCTCTGAGTTCATTGACTTTAGAAAACCAGAGGGCTTCGAGGGCAGTTTCACAGACCTCCAGCATAAGGGAATGCACACCTTACCCACATTTAATAGCTTGATTGTAAGAGATGCCTTGTATTTTTTGATGGGTCGTTCCGAGAGGTGCAGCAGTCATGCAGTGGGGTTCCCTGATTGATCAACATTTGTCAAGTGTTTAATGGTAATAGTCACGTCTTGTCAAAATGGTCTGAGTTTTGACAGTCCCAAAAGATGTGTAGCATCGTGCCTTTCCCAGCGCCACACTGCCAGTACGTGTGAGGAACCTGCACTAAGATGTGATGTAAGGTCGTGGGCACCCTGTACCACCTTGTCAAGATCTTATAGCTGGTCTCTTGGACCTTGGTTGCAATAGAGGCCTTCTGTGCAAAATGAAGGATTTTCTCTTTTTCTGAATCAGTGAATTGTGTGGCAAAATCGGATTCCCACTTGGAAAGAAGGGCAGGGGAAAAATTCTCTGCTGGGCGGATCAGGGCAGCATGTGGCAAGGCACAGGTCAATTCCCTTCTGTGAGAAATTCTCTCCAGCTCCAGAATAGCTCTCCATAAGAAAACGCCAGACCTGAAGACCACTTGAGAAATCCAAGTGTGTGTCTGAAGCATTTGTAAGAGCCATACAAGAGAGCTTTCCTTCCGATCCTATGAAATCCCAGAGGTGGAGATGACTGCTGGACACCAGGCATTGAAACTGGGGGCTCTGAAGTCCCAACTCAAACTCTGGGTTACCCAGGATAGGGACCATGGGGGAAGACAGTGGGGATACTGAAGGACAGAAAACTGTACCTGGCGACCATCAAGGTGTTACCAAGAGTGGGATGGTCACTGAGGTCTTTAGACCATGATGAGATAATCCAAGGCCAACTCCTCGCTGTGCCGTGTGAATCCCCCAGCTCCATAGCCACCCAGAGCTTCACCTCCACATGACATTGCCAGTCAACCAACCTGTTGAGATGGTCCGCCCTATAATAGGCCTGTACATCTGGGAGGTCAACTCCACCCTGGATTTTAGGGAGGGTGAAGACGTAGTTTCCGATGGCACCATAATAAAACTGCTGAAACATGGAGTTGACACGTTTAAAGAACAGGAGGTAGCCGAATAAGGAGGGCCTGGAGCATATAGAGAAACCTGGATAATAGCTTCATCTTGATGGCACTGTAATGGCTAAACCAGGTTAAAGTGAGCGATTGCCAGTGGAGCAGGTCAGCTCGCAGAAGAAGCAGTAGTGGTTCAAAAGAGTAGTGGTTCAGAAAGAAGAAGATCTGATAATACGCAAATGCTACCACTTCATGAAGGCTGGACACTTTCTGGTAGCCCACAATACCAGGGTCCACATTTACTGTGCAGAGAAAGGGCTCCAAAAAAGTATGAGAATGACGGAAGACAGGAGGCAACCCTGGCGTGTACCATTCTTAATCATAAAAAAGTCGTAACTCATCTTATTGACCTTAATGATGGTCAAGGGCCATGGTCATCACAGAGGACAAGGGGGCACTCTTTATGTCTGGAGGAAAAGAAATGTATTCTCCAAACATGGAAATGTTTCTTCATAGTGAGAGCTGTGAAAATGTGGAATAGACGTCGTCAAGAGTTGGTTCTGGCCAGCTCAGAGGATTGCTTCAAAAAAGGCCTGGATTCTTTCCTAGATACACAGAATATGAATGGATACTAACATTTATAGGTAACGTTGATCCAGGGAATATCCGATTGACTCTCGGGGGATCAGGAAGGAAATTTTTTTCCCCTGCAGGAGCAAATTGGATCATGCTTTGCTGGGGGTTTTTTGTCTTCCTCTGGATCAACTCTGAGTATAGGATTTTTTTTATTATGGTTGAACTGGATGGACTTTTGTTTTTTTTTTCGGCCAGACTATGTAACTATGTAAATAGAAAGAAAAAATCCAGCCCAACAGAAGACCCCCAGCCCAATATGATCCAAGGTGGTTAGCATGAACTGCCAGTTGACCCTATCAAATGCCTTCTCTACATCCAGAAGGGGGTAGTGAGAGGTTTTAGCTGCATAAATCAAGTTCACGACCCAGATTATGTTGTCTTGAGGCTCATGAAGAGGTACAAATCCTGCCTGAACCTTATTACATATAGTGGATAGAAAAAGTCTACACACCCCTGCTAATATGTCAGGTTTCTATGATGTAAAAAAATTAGACAAAGATAAATAATTTCAGAACTTTTTCCACCTTTAATGTGACCTATAAACTGTGCAACTCAATTGAAAAACAAACTGAAAACTTTTTTTTTGGGGATGGGGGGAATAAACATAAAAAACTAAAATAATGTGGTTGCATAAGTGTGCACACCCTTTTATAATTGGTTTGTAGCTGTGTTCAGAATTAAGAAATCACATTCAAAATCATGTTAAATATGAGTCAATACACACCTGCCATCATTTAAAGTGCCTTTGATTAACCCCAAATAAAGTTCAGCTATTCTAGTAGGTCTTTCCTGACATTTGCTTAGTCGCAGCCTACAGAAAAAGCCATGGTC
This sequence comes from Staurois parvus, assembly GCF_062004578.1. Taxonomy (NCBI): domain Eukaryota; kingdom Metazoa; phylum Chordata; class Amphibia; order Anura; family Ranidae; genus Staurois; species Staurois parvus. Next base: position 24,653,001 of record NW_028318095.1, read on the forward strand.
CACAGAGAGCATCCAAAACATCAGAGGGATCTCATTGTTAAAAGGTATGTCAGAAGAAGAAGGGTGCAAAAGAATTTCCAAGGCATTAGAGATACCATGCAACACAGTGAAGACAGTCATCATCAAGTGGAAAAAATATGGCACAACAGTGAAATTACCAAGAACTGGGTGTCCCTCCAAAATTGATGAAAAGACAAGAAGAAAACTGGTCTGGGAGGTTGCCAAGAGGCCTACAACAACATTAAAGGAGCTGCAGGAATATCTGGAAAATACTGGCTGTGTGGTACATGTGAACATCAATCTCCCGTATTCTTCATATGTCTGGGCTATGGGGTAGATTAGCAAGATGGAAGCCTTTTCTTACGAAGAAAAACATCCAAGCCCAGCTAAATTTTGCAAAAACACATCTGAAGTCTCCCAAAAGCATGTGGTAAAATGTGTTATGGTCTGATGAAACCAAGGTTGAACTTTTTGGCCATAATTCCAAAAGATATGTTTGCCGCAAAAACAACACTGCACATCACCAAAAGAGCACTATACCCACAATGAAGCACAGTGGTGGCAGCATCATGCATTGGGGCTGTTTTTCTTCACCTGGATCTGGGACCTTAGTCAGATGGTAGAGGGAATTATGAACAGTTCCAAATACCAATCAATATTGGCACAAAACCTTCAGGCTTCTGCTAGAATGCTGAACATGAAGAGGAACTTCATCTTTCAGCATGACAATGACCCAAAGCATACATCCAAATCAACAAAGGAATGGCTTCACCAGGAGAAGATTAAAGCTTTGGAGTGGCCCAACCAGAGCCCAGACCTGAATCCGATCGAAAATCTGTGTGGTGATCTGAAGAAGGCTGTGCACAGGAGATGCCCTCGCAATCTGACAGATTTGGAGTGTTTTTATAAGGAAGAGTGGGCAAATATTGCCAAGTCAAGATGTGCCATGCTTATAGACTCATATCCAAAAAGACTGAGTGCTGTAAAAAAATCAAAAGGTGCTTCAACAAAGTATTAGTTTAAGGGTGTGCACACTTATGCAACCATATTATTTTAGTTTTTTATTTTTACTTCCCTCCACTTAAGAGTTCAGTTTGTTGTTCGACTGAGTTGTACAGTTTATAGGTCACATTAAAGGTGGAAAACGTTCTGAAATGATTTATCTTTGTCTCTTTTTTTACATCACAGAAACCTGGCATTTTAACAAGGGTGTGGAGACTTTTTATATCCACTGTACATGAGGGATATGGGGAAGGAGCCTGTCTACCAGCATTTTTGTGAATAGTTTCAGATTGGGAATTAGGAGGGCGATTGGGTGATAGCTCCCACACTGAGAGGGATCCTTCCCTTCTTTGGGGATGTAGGCCCACAGGGTATCCATAGGCATAGGTTAGTGATGGAGTTAAGCACGGAGACGAGATGGGGGGACAATACTTCAAAGAAAGCCTTGTAATGAGCTGGAGTGAGACTATTGGGACCTGGGCTTTCTTAGGTTTGGAGACAACCCCAGCTCTTCTGTAATAAAAGGCACCTCCAACTTCTCACAAACTGTGGAAGAAGGAGACAGCATGCCCAAAGAGGCTATGTATGACTGTATGTTCGACTTCACAGCTGAAGGAAGATCCAAATGGAGGAAACGACCAAGATTATATAGGCCATGATGAAAGACTAGGAGCTCTGCCGCTATTGCACTGGAAGTGGTCAACTTCTGTTCTCTGGAGGCAAGCATGTAAGGGAATGTAGGTTTTGGTTGGAGGTCCACGCAATGCCCGAGCCAGTAACGTGCCCGGTATATTCGAGAATTATATTATATGATGGGCCCATGCCAGCTCCTGCTTGTTTTATAGTATAGAAGGGACCGAGGCTCTTCCCAAACTTAAACAAGATCTTGATAAATGGATTACTCAACAATCGCTTAATGGGAGAATTCCAAACTGCGTAGCTGAGCCAAGAGCTCATCCATACATCGAGATCTCTCCCACTTAAGGCGGGCTGCAATCCTGATCAACGTGTCCCTGACAACCAGCTTGTGGGCCTCCCAAACAACCAGGGGGTTGTCAACCGAGTCACATTTAATGGAGAAGTACTACAGAGCAGCTAGTAGCTCAGTGCAAGTGTCTGCTGATTGTAGCAGGGCCTCGTTTGGCCTCCAAGACGGAGGGCTCTGAACAACTGGGCCCAATTGAAGAGTCATTTGAACCAGGCGTGATTGGAAAAAGAGATAAGATCAATATGCACAGGTACAACTCTGGGCAAGTCTTGTGCGTGGTCAATAGGTTTTCAAGTCTGGAGTAAGTATGGTGGATCTGAGAAAAAAAAAAAGGAATAGTCCTGTTCTTGAGGATACAAGAGCTGTCAGGGATCCACCAAGTGCAAAAGCTTCAAATCCGCCTTGAGGCTCTTGAGCCAGAGAATAAGGAAGGTGGGAGGCGCCCTGAGGCACGTCCAATAAGGGATCCAGTGCAAGATTAAGATCACCCCCAAAGACCAATAGTCCTTATGAACAAACTAATTTTTTTGACCCATTATTTTTATAGCAGAAAGGGTTGATACACATTCATTCAATTTTAAAGGCCTGTGTATTGACACACTTGATGCTTTCCTATATATTTGGATAACCTTAGCTGTAACATCTAAATACTTGCAATATCCATCCAACATCTGGAAACCTTTACACTTTTCTCATTTTTTGTCCTACATTATATAAAATGCATCAGGAAAATTAAGACTTGGTGGTGGTAGCAGAGACAGAAACTTTTTTTTTTTTTTTTAACTAGTTTTGTTTCTGTTGTGTTGGGAAAATACACTGCTCAAAAACATTAAAGGAACACTTTTTAATTAGAGTATCAAGCATCTAGTTTAAACTCCTGGGATATTGATCTGGTCAGTTAAGTAGCAGAGGGGGTTGTTAATCAGTTTCAGCTGCTTTGGTGTTAATGAAAGTAACAAAAGGTGTACGAGATAGGCAACAATGAGACAACCCCTAAAACAGGAATGGTTTCACAGGTGGAAACCACTGACATTTTTTTTCTTACTCATATTTTCACACTGTTTTTCACTAGTTTTGCATTTAGCTGGGGTCAGTGTCACTACTGGTAGCATGAGGCGATACCCGGACCCTACAGAGGTTGTACAAGCAGTCCAACTCCTCCAGGATGGCACATTAATACGTGTCATTGCCAGAAGCTTTGCTGTATCTCCCAGCACAGTCTCAAGAGCATTGAGGAGATTCCAGGAAACAGGCAGTTACTCTAGGAGAGCTGGACAGGGCCGTAGAAAGTTCTTAACCCATCAGCACGACCGGTATCTGCTCATTTTTACAAGGAGGAACAGGATGAGCACTGCCAGAGCCCTACAAAATGACCTTCAGCAGACCACTGGTGTGAATGTGTCTGACCAAACAATCAGGAACAGACTTCATGAGGGTGGCCTGAGGGCCTGACATCCTCTAGTGGGCCCTGTGCTCATTGCACCATAGAGCTTGATTGGCATTTGCCATTGAACACTAGAATGGCAGGTCCGTCACTGGCGCCCTGTGCTTTTCTCAGATGAGAGTAGGTTCACCTTGAGCACATGTGACAGATGTGAAAGGGTCTGGAGAAGCCGTGGAGAACACTGCTGCCTAGCATTGTTCAGCATGACCGTGTTGGTGGTGGGTCAGTGATGGTCTGGGGGGGGGCATATCCATGGAGGGATGCACAGACCTCTACAGGCTACACAATGGCACCCTGACTGCCATTAAGTATCGGGATGAAATCCTTGGACCCAGACCCTATGCTGGTGCAGTGGGTCCTGGATTCCTCCTGGTGCACTACAATGCTCGGCCTCATGTGGTGAGAGTATGCAGGAAGTTCCTGGAGGATGAAGGAATTGATACCATTGAATGGCCCACACTCTCGCCTGACCTAAATCCAATAGAACTCCTCTGGGATATCATGTTTCGCCAGGTTGCACCTCAGACTGTCCAGGAGCTCAGTGATGCCCTGGTCCAGATCTGGGAGGAAATACCCCAGGACACCATCCGTTGTCTCATTAGGAGCATGCCTCGACGTTGTCAGGCATATTTGCCCACATTGAGATCTGATGTGTTTTCAAAGTGTTCCTTTAATTTTTTTGAGCAGTGTATATCAACTTGTATAACTTGTATGAACGATATATTGGTTTTGGATAGACAGGCAGCAGTTTAGTAGCCCTGGTACTGCAGCCCACAAGGCAGGTATATCCTGCTGAGACCAAGAGCCAGTCTATCCTGAATCTACCTTACCGGATGAGAGGTCCATAGGAAAGCAGCTGGTGATATCTGTCATTGTGTGGATCAAGATCCCGAGTGATCCTAAAGGCGTGTAGGTCCTTTTGGGCCGCAGAGTGGAGGTGAGGGGGCAATTTAGCCACAGGAGGATTATCACTCACCATCACTTGAAGTGTATTGTGTGATCACTTGCATTATTTTGATTGCATGGAGTGGAGCACCATTATCTTATGTATGGACTTTTTTCACTTGTGATACTGATTTAATGCTCACTATTCACATTAGTGAGTTGGATTGGGGTCACGTCTAGTCTACTGTGATTCATTCCATCTTATGATCTCATTATTGAGTCACCCTATTGCACCATTGGATGTGTGATTTTTATATTGTGATTATTGAGATTATTATCATTAATCAGAGTTTTATATTTCTTCTCATCATGATGTTATATAGTTAGCGCTGCACTATTTTTATTATTGATTATCTACTGTTGGGTATCAGGTTGAGTGTTAGCGGCTTTCTGACCTTTTAGGGATTCCATTGAGCGCAGGAGGATTTTTATTGTTAGCATTTTAGTATCTGTCCCTGCTACTAATTTGGAAAGCATAAGTTAACGAAGCTTATGTGGGTTACAAAACCCTTCTATGAACACTTGCTTCAGTGTTCATTTTACCCTGGCACCCTCTGTTTGGCTTTTAATTGTAATGCAAGCTCTTTTCTCCCATGAGCACTTCAGCAATAGTTAGATTTACTGTAAATTCATGACAGTAGACATGACAGGTTAACCTGGATACTGCCATTTAATGCTTCGGGGCTTGAATGTAAGTTGTCTTGTCAAATTTCTCCATTTTCTCATCCTCTTCTGTGATTTATCTTGTGTATATATAGTTAAAGATCTTGGTGTTGTGGGCAGAAAAGGACATTTTGTGTTTGCTCACCCTTTCTAATTTAGTGCTGAATTAGCATTTATGAGTATAGATTCAGCAGATTAACTGTTGACGCCAACATTTTACATATTGGTTAAATTATGTTCCAGGTGTTGTGTATGTAGCTCCACGTCAGTTCTCAAGAACAATTAGGTTATTTGTTGCATAATATATTGTAAACCTCAAAGATGCAGTGCAGAAATTATATTCTGTTCATCTTCAAACTGCCAGATTTACAGTCATAGCCAAAAATATTGGCACTCCTGCATTTGTGTCAGATAATGCACCACTTTGCCCTAACAATTGTTGCAATTACAAATGTGTAGGCATTCTCACGTTTATTTCTTTTGTTTGTATTGGTATGACACAAAAAAGTGGAGAAACAAAAAGCCAAATCTGACACATTCCACACAAAACCCCAAAAATGGACTGGACAAAATGATTGGCACCCTCAATTTAATATTTGGTAGCACACCCCTTGTAATAAATAACTGAAATCAGTCACTTCCTGTCACCATCAATGGGTTTCTTACACCTCTCTACTGGAATTTTGGACAACTCTTCTTTCTCCAACTGCTCAGGTCTCAGATTGAATGGGTTTCTTTTCCAAACTGCTGTTTTGAGATCTCTCCACAGATTTTTTATGTTTCTGTGTCAGCTGTGGGGTCCATCTGTCTCCTACTTAAGCATCCCTTTTCAGGTGGCAATGTACAGAGCGAGCTGACACAGTTGTACCCTGTTCCTGAAGGTCAGCATGAATTTGTCTGAAAGTTGATCGAGGTTCTTTATCCACCATTCGAACAATCCTTCGAATGGTGGATAAAGAACCTCGATCAACTTTCAGACAAATTCATGCTGCAATCTTTGATCAGTTTTTCTCTTTTATCCACGTCCAGGGAGATTAGCTACAGTGCCATGGGCTGTAAACTTCTGAACAATGTTGAGCACAGTGGACACAGGAACATTAAGATCTCTGGAAATGGACTGGTAACCTTGAGATTGTCCATGCTTTTCCACAATTTTTGTTCTCAAATCCTCAGACAATTCTTTGCTGCTCTTTCTCTACTCCATGCTCCATGTAGTGCACAGAGACACACAACAGAAAGGTTGAGTAAATTTTTCACCATTTTAACTAGTGTGATTTCTGTAATGTCAGCACCTGTTAATGGATACAGGTGAGTTTAACCTTCCTCTTGTGTTAGTTTCCTGTTACCATCTCTTATGTTAACGGGTCGGTTTTGACCCGTGTCTTAAATCAGCTGTAAAATATACTAAAAACAGTTATCTATCATCCAATTTGTTTCTCATATCTTGGTTACCTTGTTAGGCTTCCTTATCCATGAAAATATTGTTTTTAATAATTTTGGTGTTGGCCCCTGGGCCTTTTTTTTGTCAGTATACCCCTCGATTTCAATTAAAAAACAATGTAAAATGAACCTCAAGAGAATCATATAAATAAATAAAAGGTTGTTATGTCACCTGACTATTACTGAGGGGATTTAGAACACATCTCTGAAATAAATTTGTTTTGTTTATTTTTTCATTTTAATATTATTAACTTTAGTAACATCTATGGTGTTACGGGTCAGTTTCGACCCATATATATAATTACTTCAAAAAGGCAAAAAAGTCTCTCTTTTTCAGCAATAGAACTTTAGTACAAACACAAAATGAAAAACAGAACAAATATATATGTTCTGTCCTCCTTATGTGTGAAGGTACATAGCTTGACAGACAGCTAAACCTTTCTCGGCAATGAGTTGACAAAGAAGCAACGTCCAACTTTGTCTTTATTGCAAAGATATAAGAGGTGAAACTGAGGAACAGAAAATAAGGCACTTAGTAACACTGTCTGCCATGTGACAAAGCATATTATACATTACAGTAAGGCAATGCACATATAAACACATGTAAGACATGTAGGTTACATAAAACACAGATGCATAAAATATAGACGTGTGTAGACGTACCGACGATGCTATTGTGAGCCTGAATGTGAGGGTTGGATCCTACCAGCAGGGTGGTTACCACAGGAATGGAGTCTGTGATGAGGAAATGGCTGCTATGAGCAGGGCTGATGATGTAATCAGAGTTCATAGGCTACAAGCTATGGAAGCTGAAATGGGTCAAACTTCTACTGTGAAAAGATGCAGTGTATACAAACAGCCACTAGATGGAGCAGTTACACAATGAACAGAGAATTACAAACTGATAAGACATACTAATAATGCCTAATTAACAAAGAACAAATTGCTGAAGGCATGACAATATATATATATATATATATATATATATATATATATATATATCATAAATATAACCAAATCTAGATTTGCAAGGTCAAACAAACAACAACCAATCAAGCAAATCAAACCAATAGAAATCAATTACTTGTTCCAACACTAATAAAAAACAAAATCAGAGTAAAAGTCTGTGTGCAAGAACATGTATGTGTGTGCGTGTGTGTTTAGATGCATGTATGGCAAAAAGTGACACTTTTAGTGTGTTCTTTGCAGAGATATTTGTTGCAGTTGAAGCACAGTACATTTGTCTTTCTGTCCTTACTGCTTGGGCAGACCTGACACCTCTTTCTTTTAGAATCAGGTGGCCTGAGTGGGGTTGTGGTTGTGGTGGATGATGTTGAGGCAGGGCTGGCTGAGGAGGATGCTGGCGTGGACAAAGTGCTAGGTGACCTCTGCAGCTGTCTGACCAAGACTGCAGCATCTGGGTCTCGGGGCACCCGTTCCCTTCACTCAATGTGTGGCTTGACAAGGGAATTCCCAGTTCAAGAAACATTCTCCGCTTGTTATTTTTGGTTGAGTTCCATCCTTGGTGGATGTGGGTCCACAACACAAATGCATTATATGCAGACACATCAAGGATGTTGTAAAACACAAGCATTGGCCATCTCCTGGTCATTTGCTGGCAAGTGTAGGTGGCAGTCAGCTTGTCCAGGTTGTCCACTCCTCCTTTGTTTTTGTTATAGTTGAGGATAATTGTGGGCTTTTTGTCACTTCCTGATGACACAGCTGCATCTTTGTGAAGAGTAGACATAAGTATCACATTCCGTTTTTTTTTTTTGGACAATATGAGACAACAGTGGTGGTGTCTGTAAAAGCAAACTTTGTGAACAGTGCAGCTCTGTCCTTCACCTGCAAGATTTCAGCAGGCAGCTCAGGTTTATTTTTCTTCACTGTGCCCACCATGGTAAGTTTCCTCCTGAGAAGTTCTTGTCCAAGGTCATAGCTGGTAAAAAAATTGTCACAAGTGATATTGTGACCCTGCAGTCCAGTAGTCATATCGAGGACCACTTGTTTTCCTTGGTTTTTCTCAGGGATGCCACTTGCACCTTTGCCTGTGTAAATCTGTAGATTTCAGGCATAGCTGGTTTTTGCATCACAGGCTGCCCAGATTTTTATGCCGTACTTCCCTGGCTTACTGGGTATGTATTGCCGGAAGGGGCATTTTCCTCGGAAAGGGACAAGACGTTCATCCACTGTCACCTCTGGCCCAGGGTTGAACATCAGTGCAAGGAGCTGCACCCATCTCTCCCAGACATCCCTGATGGGGGCAAGCTTGTCAGATCTTGCTCTGGTATCTTCATTGTCAAATCTGAGGACTCTTGATATCATTTGAAAGGTCTGAAGTGACATTGTTGCCCGGAAAATATTTCTGCCTGTCGATGCGTCCCACAGTGGCCTCATTGCAGGATCTGTACACTCCAGCAAGAAGAAGAACACCAATATAGGCATCCAGGTATTCCTCATCAATGTCTTTCCACATGCTGCCATGGACTTTTTTTCCTTCAAGGTTTGTCATAGCAATGATCACTCTTTTTAGTGACAATGGCATAAATAGCTCAAAACATGTCTTGATGTCACTGACTCTCATCACAGTAAACCTTGTGATTCCAGGGGTCATTGTGATGACATTTGCAGCAACTGTCCTGCCATGTACATCAGGAGGTACTGAGCTCCAACACATCTTACCAATTTGGACTTGAATATTTCAGCGGGAGCAGCTTCACATTGTCTTCCTCCTCAGAAACCTGCTCATTCAAATCACTATGCTCCTCTGTGTCCTCTCCCTCATTTTCACCAAAAATATTATCCAGAACTTGGCTCAATGAAAAACTTCTTCTCATTTTTGCATGCTACAAATTGGAGATGTGCACTCTGCAAGTCAAAATGAGAATCCCCGAAAGCTCACATGATTGGGAGAGGAGCTGGCTGTCAGTGTGCTGGTTGACAGTGAACTTATGATTTCAGTTTTGGCTCTAATTATTGCTTTATAATCTTATTTTTATAACTGGGTCGAAACCGACCCTAACAACACAAAGGTCATAATTTCAACTTGAGCATTTTATAATTTAGTGAAAAAATTTTTTGTTTTTTATTTGTTTAAATAGAGGTTCCTGACAAAGTCATAAAGCCTTGATGCAATAAACAAATTTATATGGTTATTTCATGCATTTAAAACCTAAAAACGGGTCGGTGCCGACCCTAACACAAGAGGAAGGTTAATTACAAATTACAGGAGCATCACAAACTTGAAATGCAATTATTTTGAGAAGGTGCCAATAATTTTGTCCAGTCCATTTTTGGAGTTTTGCGTGGAATGTGTCAGATTTGGTTTTTTGTTTCTTCACTTTTTGTGTCATACCAATACAAACAAAAGAAACATATGAGTGCCTAAACATTTGTAATTGCAACAATTTTCTGGGCGAAGTGGTGCATTATCTGACAGAAATGCAGGGGTGCCAATATTTTTGGCCATGACTGTATACCATCTCATTCCTGTGATGTGACATATAACGTGTGGTCATGTGACCATGTTTTTTTCGTGATTCTCCATAGTGATAATTAGAGATCAGCGAATCGAACATGACGAAGTGGAATTCGTTTTGAAGATTAGGAAATATTCGATTTGCGCCGAATCCGAAAATTAGCAAACTTCGGATGCACGAATCGAATTTTCCCAAAAATGGCGGCGACATGTGTGGCGACGGAGCGGGGATCTCTGGGAAGGCGCGCAGACAAGGTGCGCTGACCCATAATGCATTCATTCATGACATGTGATCGCATTAGCCAATCAGCAGCCAGCCAGCCAGCCAGCACTGTGTAATGGTGGAGCTATAAATCGCGGCCATCTTAGAATTCTCCATTAGCCTCCGGTCATTCAAGAGAGACAGACCTCTGTGTATTAGGGACAGAGTTAGGGCCACAGAGACTTTAGGGACACACAATCGTTACTTAGGGACACAGAATTGTTACTCAGGGACACAGAATTGTTACTCAGGGACACAGAATTGTTACTCAGGGACACAGAATTGTTACTCAGGAACACAGAATCGTTACTCTGGGACAGACACAGAATTGTTACTCTGGGACACAGAATTGTTACTCTGGGACACAGAATTGTTACTCTGGGACACAGAATTGTTACTCTGGGACACAGAATTGTTACTCGGGGACACAGAATTGTTACTGAGGGACACAGAATTGTTACTCAGGGACAGACACAGAATTGTTACTCAGGGACACAGAATTGTTACTCAGGGACACAGAATCGTTACTCAGGGACACAGAATCGTTACTCAGGGACACAGAATCGTTGAATTAAAGAGTATGTCAGACAACACGCAGAGGAGTGGCAGAGGAGGCAATGTTTCAGGAGCGAGCAGACGTGGCAGCAGAGGAAGGGGTCGAGGCAGCACTAGTCGCAGCCAGAGGCCAGTGCTCCCGGTGTCATCCAGCAGTCGTGTCTCCACCGACAACCCTGCCGTCATTGATTGGTTGGCTCGGTCGTCTTCCTCTTCCCAGGTCACCTCTGACACCTACAGCCAACGGTCGGTGGGTACGTCAGACACAACCGTTAGTTGGCATGGCCCGGGAGCAAGCCCACTGAAATCACGTGTCCTCTACCTGCCCCTGTCCTTTGGTGTTCCCTCACCAAGCGAAGTATCGCATGCTGTGGGCTCAGCCTCACTGTACAGTGAGGAAGAGCTAACAGAGGGCGGTCAGGAACAGGGGGAGACATCCGCCTCTTCAGCAGCCAGGCGAAGAAGTAGTGGCGAGGAGAGTGGCTCGGTAGCCGGTCTAGAGACAGGTCTGTCTCCTGACCCACACGCAGCCGAGGGGGCTAGTAGTGAGGCGGAGACCCTAATTGATGATGATGAGGCTAATCGCACTTGGCAGCCTCGTCGTCATCAGGCTATTGCTTCCGCATCATCAGGAGCGAGCAAAACAGTCGGTGGGTTGCCCAGGAGGCAGCAGGGTCGCAGCAGTGTCGGTGGAGGCAAACGGCCACGGAGTAGAGCACCAGCTCCACTGCAGCCTACCACCACGGCCAGTAGTGGTGCCGGTGTGCACGGAGGAAGTAGCAGTCAGCCAGTGAGGAGTAGCGGGGGCAAAGTTTCCTACTCGGCGGTGTGGCAATTTTTCGTCAAGCCGCCGGAGGAAGTAAACGTAGCCGGATGTCGACTATGTGGCCAGAAAGTCAAGCGTGGCCAGGGGGCCCATGTTGGGACTACAACGTTGCGTCAGCATATGCAGCGTCGCCATTCGGTGGCCTGGGAAAACCGTGATAAAGATACGGCGGTTCTGCCTGCCCCAGCCCCCGCTCCATCACCCGCTCCGTTACTTGCTCCGTCACCCAACGTCAATCGCCCTCTATCAGCCAGTCAAGGCTCCAACACCTCTGCTGAGGGGAGTTGTCGCTCGTTGGCATCTTCCGCTCGTTCAGATGCTCCTTCTCCTGCTACTCCTCTTCACGGATTCCGTCAGCAGTCTTTCTTGGAATCCGTTTCCAAGAGACAACAGTTTGCGAGCACGCACCTGACGGTGCAGAAGCTGAACGTCCTCCTGTCCAAGTTGCTGGTGCTGCAGTCCCTCCCTTTCCAAGTGGTGGACTCAGCACCTTTCCGAGAAATGATGGCTTGTGCCGAGCCGCGGTGGAGAGTGCCAAGCCGGCATTTCTTCGCCAAAAAGGCAGTGCCAGCCCTGCATTCACATGTAGAAGAGATGGTGGGCCAGTCTTTGAGCATGTCGGTCTCTGCCAAAGTGCACGGCAGCGCCGACGTGTGGAGCTGTAACTACGGTCAGGGACAGTACATGTCATTTACGGCCCACTGGGTGAACGTGGTGCCGGCACAGCCGCACCAGCAACTTGGACAGGTCACGCCGCTTTTGCCTCCACGTTTGCACGTCCTTGGTCCAGCAAAGATGTCCACCTCTACCACCTCTTCTTCCGCCGTGTCCTCAGCCGCCACCCCTGTGCCAAGTCCCATTACCCGACCGGCATATCACATGTGCAGGGCGCAACGGTGTCACGCTGTGCTGCACCTGGTTGCCTTGGCGAACGTAGTCACACAGGGGAGGAACTTCTGAGTGTAATGAACAGAGAAATCGACAGATGGCTGTCTCCGCGCAAACTGAAAATCGGAACCATGTTGACCGACAACGGAAAGAACATGGTGTCTGCTCTGCGTCAAGGAAGGTTGTGCATGGCTCACGTGTTCAATCTGGTTGTCAAGCGGTTCCTAAAATCCACCATCCCACTGCAAGACATCCTTAAAATGTCACGTAAACTTTGCATGCATTTCAGCCATTCCTACACCGCAAAGCACACCCTCCTTGAGCTGCAGCGGCAGAACGGAATTCCACAGCATCGCCTGATCTGTGACGTTGCAACAAGGTGGAATTCAACCCTACATATGTTAGACCGCCTTTACGAACAGCGAAAGGCCATCACCGATTTCCTGATGTTACAAGCGGATAAAGGTACTCCCCTGTGTAACTTCGATGTCAGCCATTGGCAGCTCATGCGTGACACCTGCCGCTTGCTCAGGCCCTTTGAGGAGGCCACGCTATTCGTGAGTCGGCAGGACTATGGGATGAACGACGTCATTCCTCTGTTGCACGTCCTGGAGCAAATGCTGTTAACAATGGCTGGTCAGGGTGCGGTAGACGTGGCGCACAGATCTCAACGCCACATGACCCCTGTGGGGGCAGGACAGGAAGAAGAGGAGGAGGTAGAGGAGGACATTGGTGCTCAGGAATTATTGAGTGAAATGGGTGGTTTTTCCACTCAGCGGACAGGAGTGGAGGAGCAGGAGCATCTGGTAGAGGAGGAGGAGGAGACAGAGGACCCAGAGGCACCGTGGCAGTATGCTGTGGAGATGGAGGCAGGGAGTCCCTCGCATTCCTTGGCACAAATGGCCCATAGCATGCTCGGTTGCTTGCGTAGCGACAGCCGAATAATAACCATCAGACAGAGGGATGACTTTTGGCTGTCCACCTTGTTGGACCCTCGCTACCGTTCAAAAATGGTGGCCTTTTTCACACCTGCTGAGAGGGAGGCCAAAATAACGTACTATAAAAACCACCTATGTAGTCAGTTGGTCTCTGCCTTTCTGCGCCAACGTCCATCCTCAGACACTGTGGGCCCTGTGCGCTCGCGTTCCGCTGCCATGGCAGCAGGGGAGGGGTGGGGTGGTAGGAGCAGTGGCAGCTCCACCAGCAGCGGCTGCCTCAGTCTGCAGTCGATGATGAGTAGCTTTCTTCACCAGCGCAGTGAGGAAACTACTAACCAGCCGCAGCAGCAGCAGCATCAGGTGGACCTGGAGCAGGACCTCAAACAACAGGCTTGGGCCTACTTGGACAGCACCCTGCCAACCGAGGTAGACAATCCCCTTGACTACTGGGCAACGAAACTTGACCTTTGGCCCCAACTAGCTGAATTTGCCCTTGAAAGGCTGTCATGCCCGGCCAGTAGCGTGGCATCGGAGCGCGTGTTTAGTGCGGCAGGAGGTATTGTAACTCCGCGGAGGACACGACTGTCCACCCAAAGTGTGGAGAGACTCACGTTTGTGAAAATGAATCAGGCGTGGATTAGTCTGGATTTCAAACCACCAGTTCCTGACACAACTGACTAAATCCGCCATGAATCATGCCCAAAACATGTTATTATTTTTAACATAGGCCTCTGTATGGCCTTCAATTTAAGCTGCTTACGCTTCGCCACTCTGCCATGGGCCCCTGTACCGCCTCCTCTTGCTGCTGCCAGGTCCAGAGTGTGTCATGGGTCCCTGTACGGCCTCCCATTGCTGCTGTCTCCATCGCCACACTCTGCCATGTGCCACTTTCAGGTCTCCTCACACTGCTGGTGGGTTCCATTTTGTCATAGGGTGCTGGCAGATTACGGGCCTCCCATTGCTGCTGCCAGGCCCGTAATCTGCCATGGGCCCCCGTACCGACTCCTCATGCTGCTGCCAGGCCCGTAATCTGTCATGGGCCCCTGTACCGCCTCCTCATGCTGCTGCCAGGTCCAGAGTGTGTCATGGGTCCCTGTACAGCCTCCCATTGCTGCTGTCTCCATCGCCACACTCTGCCATGTGCCACTTTCAGGTCTCCTCACACTGCTGGTGGGTTCCATTTTGTCATAGGGTGCTGGCAGATTACGGGCCTCCCATTGCTGCTGCCAGGCCCGTAATCTGCCATGGGCCCCCGTACCGACTCCTCATGCTGCTGCCAGGCCCGTAATCTGTCATGGGCCCCTGTACCGCCTCCTCATGCTGCTGCCAGGTCCAGAGTGTGTCATGGGTCCCTGTACGGCCTCCCATTGCTGCTGCCAGGCCCGTAATCTGCCATGGGCCCCCGTACCGACTCCTCATGCTGCTGCCAGGCCCGTAATCTGTCATGGGCCCCTGTACCGCCTCCTCATGCTGCTGCCAGGTCCAGAGTGTGTCATGGGTCCCTGTACGGCCTCCCATTGCTGCTGTCTCCATCGCCACACTCTGCCATGTGCCACTTTCAGGTCTCCTCACACTGCTGGTGGGTTCCATTTTGTCATAGGGTGCTGTATGGCCTCCCATTGCTGCTGCCAGGCCCGTAATCTGCCATGGGCCCCCGTACCGACTCCTCATGCTGCTGCCAGGCCCGTAATCTGTCATGGGCCCCTGTACCGCCTCCTCATGCTGCTGCCAGGTCCAGAGTGTGTCATGGGTCCCTGTACGGCCTCCCATTGCTGCTGTCTCCATCGCCACACTCTGCCATGTGCCACTTTCAGGTCTCCTCACACTGCTGGTGGGTTCCATTTTTTCATTGGGTGCTGTATGGCCTCCCATTGCTGCTGCCTCCACCGCCACACTGTGGCTCCACACTCTGGTTTTGGCCCCGTGACTGCCCAAATGAGTGAAGTGTGCGGTGATTCTAAGATCGACGGCACTCATCTGCATGTCATACTGACTGACAGTATTATTTCTCTTCCCCAGCAGACTCCAAGGGCATTTAAATTAAAGGTACAGTGTTCTGCACTAATATAAAGGCTCTCTGAAGCCTAGAAACACCCTTTTTATAAGTTAAATTCGCAGCGAATATATTCGACTCGAATCGAATTTATTCCGCGAATTCGCCGAATCAGCCGAATCGAATTTTTGAATAATTCGCTCATCTCTAGTGATAGTGATAGAAAGGAAAGTAAACACTATAGAAATACAGTTTGGGCTTTATGTCTGATGTTTACAACCACTTTAAACCTGAAAATGTATGTCTTGCTTTGGTGTCTGAGCTTTGATTAGTTAGTTAAAAACTGTATTGCTCTACTTTACATTAGCTTGGGGGTTAGCAGAAGTGAAAGAGCTTGTATTATCTGCAGATCACAGACTTTGTCCACATGATGACATATTAGATCAAGGTCTGCACTGCCAAATTCCAAAGAAGTAAAAAAAATTAAAATATACAGTTTCAGAATGGGCTCTTTGCTACTTAAAATGACAACAACGTCAGTGGCCTTCACAAAGCCCTTGGAAAACAGCAGCGTTATACATTTATTTAAAAAAAAAAATCTCCACAGCCATACTGGCATCATAGCCATCAAGTATTTACAGTGCAATTAAGGTGCCTATATTAAATATCAACCTAAAACTTGTCAGTACTGAGTGGATGTCAGAGTGCTGATCCAGCTCCTGGTTTCCTTGTGCCAAGATCTTTAAATCTAAGTTTCTATCTAGGCTTCCTGCCTTGGCTATTTTGAATTAAAGTGGTTCTAAAGGAAGAACGTTTTTACCTTTATGCATTCAGGTAAAAAAAAGCTTCTGCAATTAGCTCCCCCTGCCCCCCTAAATACTTACCTGAGCACAATCTCAATCCAGCTATGTGCACGAAAGCCACAGCACTCTTGGCTCTCTCTCTTCTCATTGACTTAGCTCCTGCCATCAGTCACAGCCAGTGAGGAGAAAGCAGGGGGCAGGGCCAAGCCGCACGCTGTGTGTCCTATGGATACACAGAGTCAGCTTGAGGGTGAGCATGCACGAGTGCCCCCATAGCAAGTAGCTTGCTATGGGGGGCACTTAGCAAGGAGGAGGGGCAAGGAGTGCCGATGGGGGACTTGAGAAGAGGACAATCGGTACTATTATGTGCAAAACCACTGCACAGAGCAGGTGAGTATACATACATACAGTGAAGGAAATAAGTATTTGATCACCTGTTGATTTTGAATATATGCCCACTCCCAAAGAAATGATTGTAACACTGAGAGAGAGAATAGCAACAGCAAATTCAAAAGAAATGCATGTCTAACAAATTATACACTGATTGGCATGTTCATAAGGGAAATAAGTATTTGATCCCCTTCACAAAACATGACTTAGTACTTGGTGGCAAATCCCTTGTTGGCAATCACAGAGATCAGACGTTTCCTGTAGTTGACCACCAGATCTGCAGACATCTCAGAAGGGATTTTGGCTCACTCCTCTTGGCAGATCCTCTCCAAGTCATTAAGGTTTGGTGGCTGACGTTTGGCAACTTGAACTTTCAGCTCCCTCCACAGATTTTCAATCGGATTAAAGTCTGGAGACTGGCTAGGCCACTCCAGGACCTTAACCCCCCTGGCGGTATTCCCGAGTGTAGCTCGGGGTTACCTTTCAGTACCAGAAGCGGTAACCCTGAGCTACACTCGGGATTACCCTGCAGCATTGCTCAGGGATTCCCTCCAGCACTTACCTTGCCCTGCGCTCCCGCGATGTCCCCCCTGCAGCGTCTCCGGCCATGTCCTCCAGCCGATGCCGGCATCCGTCTTCCGTCTTCCGTTCCCTGCGAGCGTCGGGATGTACGGGACATACGGGGGGCAGAACCAGCGGGAAATTCAAATATTTTAAAAGTGACATTCACTCAATACACTAAAATCTGATATTACATTATTACATTACTGTATCAAACCATTTCACATACATTTTGTCCCGAGTGCTCTGTCCTGTGCCCTGCCTGCATTTTTACCGTTCTTTCTGCCTTGAAACTGAGAAATGTCCGTGGCGCCCAAAAAGCGTCAATTTGGGTCCAAAGCGGTTTTAGACCAGCTAGATAGTAAATTAGAACTACTTGCAGAATTGAGTGATAATGACTCATGGGGAAATTCATCATCAGACACTGAAAAAGATTCTGCGACTGAGCTCAGTGATGTGCGAACTTGGCGCTCTATTTCAAATTTCAGTGTTTTTGGTTTGATTACATTATTGAATTACATTTATTATTATTTTATTATTTTTTATGATGATTTATTATCATCATAAAAAATAATAAGTCCTGCCCGCCTCCAGGACTTCTCTAGGGTGTCACCCATCCTCTGTAACTCCCTACCCCAATCCATCAGACTATCACCTACTCTCCTCTCCTTTAGGTGCACCCTGAAAACCCACCTCTTCAAGGAAGCCTACCCCACCCCCTGCTAATTGCCGACCTCCTCCACTCTTCCTACCACTCCATCCCCCACAGCCATTTCCTCCTGTACCAATATCCCCTCCCTCCTAGATTGTAACCTCCAAGGAGCAGGGCCCTCGAACCCCTTGTGTATCGCATTGTATTGTTTTGTACTGTCGCATGTACTGTCTCCCATTGTAATGTACAGCGCTGAGCGAACTGTTGGCGCTTTATAAATACTGTATAATAATAATTATATTATAATTTATGATTTCGTGTTTCAAATTTGATCATACCTGGGATGTTTACTAGACTCTTGTTCGGACAGATTTCAGTGAGTTATTCCTAAAAATTACAGGCCTACAATAAAAAAACGATATACTGTATATCCATGCAAAAAAATGTACCGCTTTCAGCACAGACATACTGACATAATCAGACCACTAGGGAGGTTAATGTGCTTCTTCTTGAGCCACTCCTTTGTTGCCTTGGCCGTGTGTTTTGGGTCATTATCATGCTGGAACACCCATCCAGGACCCATTTTCAATGCCCTGGCTGAGGGAAGAAGGTTCTCACCCAAGATTTGATGGTACATTGCCCCGTCCATCGTCCCTTTGATGTGGTGCAGTTGCCCTGTCCCCTTTGCAGAAAAACACTCCCAAAGCAGAATTTTTCCACCACCATGTATGACAGTTGGGATGGTGTTCTTGGGGTCATAGGCAGCATTCCTCCTCCTCCAAACATGGCAAGTTGAGTTGATGCGAAAGAGCTTGGTTTTGGTCTCATCTGAACACAACACTTTTAACCAGTCCTCCTCTGCATCATTCAGATGTTCAGTGGCAAACTTCAGACAGGCCTGGACATGTGCTTTCTTGAGCAGAGGGACCTTGTGGGCACTGCAGGATTTCAATCCTTGTCGGCGCAGTGTGTTACCAATTGTTTTCTTGGTGACTGTGGTCCCAGCTGCCTGGAGATCATTGACAAGATCCTCATGTGTAGTTCTGGGATGATTCCTCACTGTTCTCATGATCATTGACACGCCACGAAGTGAGATCTTGCATGGTGCACCAGACCTAGGAAGACTGACAGTTTTGTGTTTCTTCCATTTGCGAATGATTGCACCAACTGTTGTCACCTTCTCACCAAGCTGCTTGGCGATAGTTTGGTAGCCCAGTCCAGCCTTGTGTAGGCCTACAATCTTGTCCCTGACATCCTCGGCCAGCTCTTTGGTCTTTGCCATGGTGGAGAGTTTGGAATCTGATTGTTTGATTGCTCCTGTGGACAGGTGTCTTTTATACAGGTAACAAAATGAGATTAGCAGCACTCCCTTTAAGAGACTGCTTCTAATCTCAGCTTGTTACCTGTATGAAAGACACCTGGTAGCCAGAAATCCTGCTGACTGATAGGGGATCAAATACTTATTTCCCTCATGAACATGCAAATCGGTGCATAATTTGTCAGACATGCATTTCTTTTGAATTGTTTTGTTGCTATTCTGTCTCTCGGTGTTACAATACACCTACCATTCGATTTTTAGACTGATCATTTCTTTGTGAGTGGGCAAACATTCAAAATCAGCAGGGGATCAAATACTTTATTTCCTTCACTGTATATACATAGTTAGTCTGGCTGAAAAAAGACAAAAGTCCATCTAGTTCAATAAAAAAAAAAAAAGGTATAATCCTATACCCACAATTGATCCAGAAAGGCAAAAAAAAACAGCAAAAGCACGATCCAATTTGCTCCTGCAGGGGAAAAAAATTCCTTCCTGATCCGCCGAGAGGCAATCGGATATTCCCTGGATCAACTTTACCTATAAATGTTAGTATCCAGTTATATTCTGTGTATCTAGGAAAGAATCCAGACCTTTTTTAAAGCAATCCATTGAGCTGGCCAGAACCAACTCTTGAGGGAGTCTATTCCACATTTTCACAGCTCTTACTGTGAAGAAACCTTTCCGTATTTGGAGATTAAATCGCTTTTATTTTTAAAAATAAAACTTGTGCCTTTACAATCAATTTAAAGCCGCTGGTTCAAGTTCCCAAGCATCCTCTACTCTAAGGCATTTCTATAAAGGGATAATGAGTCTCTTGTATGTATGGATTGAGTTGCAGGTTGTATAAAATTGCTGTAATAATTAGCTTTTCTATCTGTTATACCTTTAAAGTGGAACTTAACAGTATCTGAGCACCACAAACTGAAAATACTATTTCATTTATTTTAATTTTTCAAAGCAAACTCACCCATCCATCCATGTCTCCATGCTTTATTTTGTTGAGAAATCACTTTGAAAAACACCCCCTAGCATTTCTAGCTGCGGCCCCCTTGAGTAAGGACAGATGATTCATATAGCATTTATTTCCCGGAATCCATCTGCCCTTAGCTCAGGCATGCAGACAAGATGATGTGTTTAACTGGGAAAGCACCTCCCTCATATGAACTAAAAAGAAATACCCATGAAGACTCCTGAAATGTATAACATTTTGGCTTTGGCAAGAAACCAGGAAGCAATGGAAGAAATATGAAAAAAGCCTAACACAAGTAAATACAATATACCTTCCTATCCATTTACTAAGGCTAGCAGCAAAAGGATTAAAATAGTTAATGTTGATTGAGCGAGTATAGTTCCACTTTAAAGATGGAGTGTGGAACATTTCACTCTGCATGCATTTCTCCAGTAAATCAGTAGATGTTGCAGCTTGTTCTCTAGAGATAGTATCAGAGCTTTCTCTTCGGCTAACCTGATCTGATTGTTACAAGGGAGAGACCATTAAGAAAAAAAATCATCTTATTTTTCAGCTACTCTTATCAAATGACTGTACTTACAAGCAGTCAATAGCAATCATTCTAATGGAGATATTACCAGCAGCAGCTGCAGGTTTTGTGTACAATTAAATATTATGAGCACTGCCAAGCAGGGTCCCAAGGAAAGACATCGAGAGCTTTTAAGACATAGCTCATCTACGACTGCAAACCTTTATCAGAAGGAGCCTCTACCTGATGCTATTTAACCGGAGGGTGTTAGTGTTCCTTCACTGTGCATTCCAGCAGAACAGATGGATATACCCTGTCCATGGCCCATGAGGCTAAAGGGGTGAGTGATTTATGATGGAATTTTCAAGTGGAAGTACAATTAAAACACAGGAGGCTTTTATAATGTACTTATTGGCGAATGCATTTATGTCCAGTGGACTGCCTCCCATTTGTTGTTTACCACAACCTTAAAGCTGAACTCTAGGCAAACAACTGAATATACCAGGTGGTCTGTCTAACAGCTCAACTGAAAGGATGACACCTTATTCTAGTTCAAACATACGGTGGTGTCACCAACCTGACCACTGCCTGTTGATTGGACAATTAAGTGGCAGAATGGCAGAATGATAAGAATGATATGCTGTCTCCTCCTGTCAGCATGGTTGCAGCTAAGTTTGACATTAATGCAGGCCATAGACGGTCGTTTATCGGCCGAATTTTCGTCCGCACGAAAAATCGACCGATAGTCACGCCAGTCACGTTAGTGGGGCCAGCCCAGTGGCCGTTTTTCGCGGATCTCCTCATTTATTTTTATAGGTCATGCTGGAAAATCCGTGAAAAACGGCCGTTTTTCGCTGACATGGGTGGTAACCATTTTTTAGTTTATCGGACGAAAATTTGGCCGATAAACTGCCCATCTATGGTCTGCATAAGGGCTTGTTCGCACTTGACTAAATTTCTAACGCTCCTATAGTTTTATTATGGATGTTAGACAGGCGTTAATGAGCTTTAGTATGGGCATTGGACAGGTGTTAATGAGCTTTAGTATGGGCGTTAGGCATTAATGAGCTTTATTATGGGCGGTAGACAGGCGATAATGAGCTTTATTATGGGTGTTAGGCATTAGTGAACTTTAGTATGGGCGTTAGACAGACGATAATGAGCTATATTATGGGCGTTAGAAAGCCGTTAATGAGCTTTATTATGGGCGTTAGAAAGGCATTAATGAGCTTTATTATGGGCATTAGACAGGCGTTAGTGAGCTTTAGTATGGGCGTTAGACAGGCAAAAATGAGCTTTATTGTGGGTGTTAGGCATTAGTGAGCTTTATTATGGGCATTAGACAGGCGTTAATGTGCTTTAGTATGGGCATTAGACAGGTGTTAATGTGTTTTAGCATGGACATTAGACAGGCGTTAATGAGCTTTAGTATGGGCGTTAGGCGTTAATGAGCTTTAGTATGGGTGTTAGACAGGCGTTAATGAGCTTTATTATGTGTGTTAGGCATTAGTGAGATTTAGTATGGGCATTAGACAGGCGTTAATCTGCTTTAGTATGAGCATCAGACAGGCGTTAATGTGCTTTAGTATGGGCATTATATAGGCATTAATGTGCTTTAGTATGGGCATTAGACAGGCGTGAATGAGCTTTAGTATGGGCATTAGATGGTGTTAATGAGGCGTTAATCGGTTTCAGCTGCTTTGGTGTTAATGAAATTAAGAACAGTTGCGCTAGATGGGCAACAATGAGACAACCCCCAAAACAGAAAAGGTTTTACAGGTGGAGGCCACTGGCATTTTTTTCCCTACTCATCTTTCAGACTGTTTTTCACTAGTTTGGCTAGGGTCAGTGTCACTACAAGTAGCATGAGGACCTGGACCCTACAAAGGTTGCACAGGCAGTCCAACTCCTCCAGGATGGCACATCAATACATGCCATTAGCAGAAGGTTTGCTGTGTCTCCCAGCACAGTCTCAAGAGCATGGAGGAGATTCCAGGAGACAGGCAGTTACTCTAGGAGAGCTGGACAGGGCCGTAGAAGGTCCTTAACCCATCAACAGGACCGGTATCTGCTTCTTTGTGCAAGGAGGAACAGGATGAGCTTTGCCAGAGCCCTACAAAATAACCTCCAGCAGGCCACTGGTGTGAATGTCTCTGACCAAACAATCAGAAACAGACTTCATGAGGGTGGCCTGAGGTCCTCTAGTAGGCCCTGTGCTCACTGTCTGGCACCAGAGAGCTCAACTGGCATTTGCCATTGAACACATGAATTTGCAGGTCTACCACTGGCGCCCTGTGCTTTTCACAGATGAGAGCAGGTTCATCCTGAGCACATGTGACAGACGTGAAAGGGTCTGGAGAAGTCATGGAGAACATTATGCTGCCTCTAACATAGTTCAGCATGACAGTTTTGGTGGTGGGTCAGTGATGGTCTGAAGAGGCATATCCATGGAGGGACGCACAGACCTCTACAGGCTAGACAATGGCACCCTGACTGCCATTAAGTATCGGAAAGAAAACTTTGGACCCATTGTCAGACCCTACACTGGTCCACGACAATGCCCGGCCTCACATGGTGAGAGTATGCAGACAGTTCCTGGAGGATGAAGGAATTGATACCATTAAATGGCCCCCAAGCTCAACTGACCTAAATCCAATAGAACATCTCTGGGATATCATGTTTCAGTCCATCCAACACCGCCAGGTTGCACCTCAGACTATCCAGGAGCTCAGTGATGTCCTGGTCCAGATCTAGGAGGAAATACCCCAGGACACCATCCATTGTCTCATTAGAAGCATGCCCCGACGTTGTCAGACATGCATACAAGCACATGGGGGCCATACAAACTACTGAGTACCATTTTGAGTAGCTGCAATGAAATTTGAGCAAAAAAGACTAGTCTGCTGCATCATTTTTCCACTTTGATTTTTGGGGTGTCTTTGAATTCAGTTCTCTGTAGTTTGATAATTTTCATTTCCATCAAACGATGGAGAGATCCTCCCTCTGCCCCCAACAAACTGCACCGGGACCCCTGAATCCCGGGCAAGGTGAGGAGAAGTTGTGTCGGAGGATGTGCCGGGATTGGACAGTGTCTGTGGGGGGTAGAGGGACGATCCTATGGTGCAGGGGGGAGAGGAGGAGGACTCCTGCCTAGAAGATGAGCACAGCCGCCCGGGGAGTCCTCTTTTTGCCAGATCTGACTGTTGCTCCATGGCCAATGGATGGGATCGCAGCACCTGATCGGCTCACACAGTGTGCCATTGCTCCCTACAACCAGAAAAACTGTACAATGGTGGATGATGGTATGATCCTTCCTCTGCTTATAAAAGTAGTCTTTTCTTCTCCCAGTATAGAAGGTCTGAAGGAAAAGCAGAAGTTTTGAAATGCGTCACCTGACTCATGCACGTGCTCCCATTAGATGTCGCTTCTTGTCCAGTCTTCCGTGCATTCCATGGTGGTTATGGCATCCTCAGCTTATGGCCCACGATCCCACACGGTCACCTGTGTCTAAGCTCAAGCAGATCTACACCAGCTTCTCCAAGACATCTCCTTGGGACACAGCTTACTTGTATACACTTAGACACTTACCACAGTTGTGATTAGTGATTTGGCTGTTCTTTATATAATAAATTTGTATTTAATACTGCACTTAGGCTGGCTCCCCCTTCTGTTCCCTCTTTCATTTTCACAGAGTCTTGCTTCACTCTATGGGGAGCTACCACAATATAGTGCTCAGCTTATAAACTTTATGGACTTTACTAATGTTGTATCCATATGTCATGGTGTTTATTGTTACTTCTCAGTGACATTTACATTGTGTTTTAATACCCAGGACAGCATCTGCTGGAGGGGGTGACTGCCTGGAAACACAACAGGCAGTGCTTCAAGCTGAACAGAAGACTGTAGCAGTGGCTCAAGAAACTGGAATGCAGAAGGGGATTCAGTGGTGTCCCTACACTGTCCCTCCTTAAAACTTGAACCTTTCCCTATGCTTAGTCTCACCCTAACAAGCATGGGTCTGTCCCTCATCTAGCCCCTCACGAAAAGTTTGCCAAACCCAGCAGGGCACTCCTATTTAAAAGGACTGCCCAACCTAAAATAGCTGCCGACGGTCACTAGGGATTGCAGTGTCCAATCAAACAGCTGCTCTCCCTAGGACACCTACGGAGTCACAATGTTCCTCTAAGTTTCCCCTCCATCTGTACAGTGTCACAGCCTCACTTACTGGATAGAGAACAAACTGCACCTGCCTACAGTCCCCCACCTCTGAACAGATGCAGTCTTCAGCATGTAGCAGGGGAAATTCTTAGCATAAACATTACAAAACATAATCTGAATATATAACAGGTAACTGTCCTCTGGTGGACCTAGCAGGACAGCGTTCCTCATCATTTCTCACATCATCATCGTCAACAAGAAAAGATTGCATAGAGACACCAGGTGTTTGGAAGTTATCAATGACAGACATAACACCCTCACTTGGACTTGCAGCAGTGTCCACAGCTGGTTCTTCCTGATCAGTGGAACAGCTTGAGTCCAGTGGACAAGTTTTAATAGGAGGTAAATACAATTCCATGGAGGCTCTTGAACTGGTCTAATGTTTTGCAGCATCTCCACCTCCCCAATCAATAGCAGGTTTAGTGGGAAAGTCCCCTTCGAAGACAAAAGTTCTGATCAAGATGTTTTCAGACAGATGGCAGAAAGGGTTGCTTCTCCACTCAATATAGGTCAGCCTCCCACTGTTCCT
Source organism: Staurois parvus (assembly GCF_062004578.1). Taxonomy (NCBI): domain Eukaryota; kingdom Metazoa; phylum Chordata; class Amphibia; order Anura; family Ranidae; genus Staurois; species Staurois parvus. The sequence continues at coordinate 24,678,372 of NW_028318095.1, forward strand.
GAACCCAAGGGTGGTTTGTGTAGAGCACAGCTCAGATATTCATGACAAGCACTCAATTTATCAGTCCCAGGCAGTAGAAATACTGCCTGACATCAACCTTTGTGCGATCTACACCAAAATGTCCTATAGAAGAATGTATTTCTTGACACATCTCCAGTTTAACTGACTTTGGGTCTACAATATGGAATATATCCTATTGCTTAGATGGAATGCAGACTCGCCGGTACAGTACTCCCTCCCAGATCTCTAGGTGATCCCACTGCCGGATCAACTGACAGACTTCAACTGATTCCGGATGTGCTTCATACAGGAAGAATTCTTGTTCCTGGAGAGAAACCGCCACATCTGCATGATATCAGGGTCCTTCTGTTGCAAAGTGGCCCACTCCTCTATGTTGTGGATTTTCTGCAGCATTGGATAGCAGCTGGGCAGCATGGACCACCAACTCATTCCTGGCTAGTCACAGTGGCCCTCTTGACATGGATCTACAACTCCTTGCAGCTGTCCTACAGGGTAACACGATAGAGAATCTACATTGCTGTGCAGCCATTCTGGCTTATAAGGGATCTTGTACTTGAAACAAACCAACTGTGCCATTCACTTCTTTTCTAGCTCCCTCCAAAGGATTGTTATTTGTGCAAATATCCACCTGTACCCGGGAGAGATACTCAGCAAATTTCCCAAAGAAGGGCCAGTAGTTCTAATTTAAAAAAGCTTTAGCTATGGGAGTTGCGTTCCATAGGCCATAGACTTCAGCTGGTGTAAGTGATGACACATTCTACTAAAGCTTGATCATGAGCAAGCATGGAACCTTGCAAACTGCCATTGCATAGACCCGGAATGGATTTTTGTAGCCAGCATATGCTAACAGGGTGGCCGCAGTCAAATTGTCTTTGAGGGTGTCGAAGGCTGGCTGCTGTGACTCCTGCCAGGGTGCCTTAATAGACGGTGATGATTTGCCCCTCTGCTGAGTAGGTTGGCCACAAGGCAATCTGTGGTATGAAGTATCAATAGTATAGTACCAACCCTAGGTAAGAGCGAAGTACAGTCAGTGTATTAGGGGAGCCCCACCTTGCACCACTTGTGTATACAGTGGGGCAAAAAAGTATTTAGTCAGCCACCAATTGTGCAAGTTCTCCCACTTAAAAAGATGAGAGAGGCCTGTAATTGGCATCATAGGTAGACCTCAACTATGAGAGACAAAATGTGAAAAAAAATCCAGACAATCTCATTAGCTGATTTGGAAAGAATTTATTTGCAAATTATGGTGGAAAATAAGTATTTGGTCACCTGCAAACAAGCAAGATTTCTGGCTCTCACAGACCTGTACCTTCGTCTTTAAGAGGCTCCTCTGTCCTGCACTCATTACCTGTATCAATGGCACCTGTTTGAACTTGTTATCAGTATAAAAGACACCTGTCCACAACCTCAAACAGTCACACTCCAAACTCCACTATGGTGAAGACTAAAGAGCTGTCGAAGGACACCAGAAACAAAATTGTAGACCTGCACCAGGCTGGGAAGACTGAATCTGCAATAGGAAAGCAGCTTGGTGTGAACAAATCAACTGTGGGAGCAATAATTAGAAAATGGAAGACATACAAGACCACTGATAATCTCCCTCGATCTGGGGCTCCATGCAAGATCTCACCCCGTGGGGTCTAAATGATCACAAGAACGGTGAGCAAAAATCCCAGGACCACACGGGGGGACCTAGTGAATGACCTGCAGAGAGCTGGGACCAACGTAACAAAGGCTACCATCAGTAACACACTACGCCGCCAGGGACTCAGATCCTGCAGTGCCAGACGTGTCCCCCTGCTTAAGCCAGTACATGTCCGGGCCCGTCTGAAGTTTGCTAGAGAGCATTTGGATGATCCAGAAGAGGATTGGGAGAATGTCATATGGTCAGATGAAACCAAAATAGAACTGTTTGGTAGAAACACAACTCGTCGTGTCTGGAGGAGAGAGAATGCTGAGTTGCATCCAAAGAACACCATACCTACTGTGAAGCATGGGGGTGGCAACATCATGCTTTGGGGCTGTTTCTCCGCAAAGGGACCAGGACGACTGATCCATGTACAGGACAGAATGAATGGGGCCATGTATCGTGCGATTTTCAGTGCAAACCTCCTTCCATCAGCAAGGGCATTGAAGATGAAATGTGGCTGGGTCTTCCAACATGACAATGATCCCAAACGTATCGCCCGGGCAGCGAAGGAGTGGCCTTGTAAGAAGCATTTCAAGGTCCTGGAGTGGCCTAGCTAGTCTCCAGATCTCAACCTCATAGAAAACCTTTGGAGGGAGTTGAAAGTCCATGTTGCCCAGTGACAGCCCCAAAACATCACTGCTCTAGAGGAGATCTGCATGGAAGAATGGGCCAACATACCAGCAACAGTGTGTGCCAACCTTGTGAAGACTTACAGGAAACCCCAGGCTGTACTGGGTCAAGCGAGTAAAAACTAAACCCAGGCTGGCATCTGCTGGAGGGGTGGCTGTCTGGAAACACAACAAGAGGTACTTCAGGCCAAGCAGAATACTGTGGCAGTGGTTCCAGAACCGGAATGCAGAAGGGGATTCAGAGGTGTCTCTACACTGTTACTCCTCAAAACACAAACCTTTTCCTTTGCTAAGTCTCATCCTAACAAGCAGGGTCCTGTCCCTTACCTAGCCACTCACCAAAAGTGCACCAAACCCACCAGGGCACTCTTATTTAAAATGACTGCCACACCTACGATGACCACCCAAAGTCACTGGGGATTGCGGTGTCCAATCAGACAGATGCTCTCCCTGGCACACCTACGAAGTCTATAGAGGAACAATGGATGCTTCCATTCCATATACAGTGGCACAGTGCCACCTGCTAGATGGAGGACAAATTGCACTTGCCTACATGTCTCCTATACCGACTAGGCCTGTATAAAATCATACCCATCTCTGAATACTTAAGTGCATAAAATGACTCATTTATAAAAATCACATAACAAACAATAAAAGGAACATTCTGGTGAGCTCATGTAAACCTTTTGAGGTAAACAAGCTCAAGCATTTCAGTACTATAGTATTAATATGGATTGTATGAAGTTGAAAATTATTAACCATTAGTGGTATTCTTCATTTCCTCTACGCTATGCAGACAGAATTACTCAGTACAGTTTCAACATGAACATTGAATATGTAAATCCAGATGGAAATTAGAGTATTCAAATTCAATGCAAATCTTTATAGATCTAAAGCCCATTCCTGCTCCAGCAGGTGTTTACCTAGACAAAATTCACCTAGCACACCTTTGGGAGCTCTTGATGTTATATTTCCACTGACGTGTATTCGTTACTAAGACATAAGCCAAGAAGAATGTACAAGGAAGATATAAATCCATGTAGATCACAGGCACATCTATCATATATTCAGCTGGTGCTTTCTTCCAACATTTAGCATGCAAAATGCTTTGTATTAACTGATGGTATCGCCATCAGCTTAGTGATTCCACATTAATGTTGCGTTTTTCATATGTTGTCATACCACATTCTCAATATGCAACCAAGTCCTAATGGTGATATATCCACTCAGATGAAGCATATACATACAGTACACTAATATGACTACGCATTAATATATGTATATGCTTCATATACAAACAGCAATGTATGTAGTATATATAGATAAGACACGCATACTGCATATATACAGTATATGCATTAACATGTAGTCACACACAATATAGTTGTCATATATTAACATGGCAGCCACATCCAAGTCCAGATGTCTTCCAAAAATTGTTCTGGGCTGAGATTTGGTTGGCATATTCAAATATGACAGTTGCATGATGGGTGACTACACCTTAATGAATGTACTGAATATGCTACATCCGAACAGATATTTATTAAATGCAAAGAATGCATATGACAACATCTGAAAAACACAACATTAATGTGGAATCACCAAGTTGGTGACAATACCTTCACTCACCAAGACAGCATTGTAATTTCTTATGTTGCATGCAAGCACCAGTTCAATATATGATAGACATGCCTGTGATCTATTTAGACATATGTATCGTGGACTTTCTTCCTGGCTTGTGTCTAACTAATGAATACACTTCAATGAAACTTTATATATCTTTGCCAGCTCCCAAAGGTGTGCTAAGAGGATACTGTCTAGGCACACACCTGTTGCAGCAGGAATAGGATTGAGGTCTATAAAGATTTGCATTGTTTTTTGAATACTATCATATTTTTCTAAATTTACATACTAAATGTTTATCGTGAAATTGTAATGAGTAACTAACTGCATAGCATTGGAGAACGGAAGAATTGCCTTGTTTAATGGGGTTCAACTTCATACAATTCATATTCTTGTACAATTGAAACACTTGGGCACAAGGCAGATGATTTACCTTGAAAGGTTCACCAGGATGTTCTTTTTGAAGACAGTGTGTGTTATGTAATTGTGTGTGATTTTATTTTAAATGAGACACTCTAGACAAGACCCAGCCTAACCAGAATACAGCCCCCCTATCAAGCCCACGCTCTTCATGGCATCTGTTCCTTTGACACAGCAAACAGATTCCAGGTTTGGATCGAGAGACTTTTCCCCTCGAAGAATAATGACAGGTTGAAATTGCATATTTAACAAAATAAAGCTTTACTGTAGATAGTCAATGTCATGACTTCCAAAATCCACAGAGCCATCTGTTCCCACTGTTACTTCTGTGGTGGTAAAGTTCCAAACAACTAAACTCCCTTGGAAAGACCCATGTTTACACATTGTGACATGTCCTCATACATTCTCCTGCCAACTAAGGGTTCATGTGGCTTCCCTCCCCTCTCGAACAGACAGAAGTCCAAGCCTCCCCTCTTACTCCCCAATCCCCCCTGAAGGCTCTAGACAACACCTTTGCTGCTCTGTTGCCTACCCAAAACCCAGTCACTCAACCCTTTGTCCTCTACTGCTTATATACCCTGGGTGAGTGACAGGAGGAGATTGCCAAGGCAGCTTTAAGCATACCTAATAGAAATATATATATATATTTTTTTTAGTTTAAAGTAGAGTGAAGAAGGATTAGAACACCTGTCAGGGCCTTAAACCACTTCAATACCAGACACTTCCACCCCCTCCCTGCCTAGGCCAACTTTCAGCTTTCAGCGCTCTCAAGCTTTAAGTGACAATTGCTCGGTTATGCAACACTGTAAGCAAACAAAATTTTTATCATTTTTTTTTCACACAAGTAGAGCTTTCTTTTTTTGTTTTTTTTAATCGAATATATGATAAAATACTGTGCCTGTGTCCCCGTTAGGGAGGTTCACCCACAAAATGTCTTGTTTACCACTATCACCGAAAGTGAAAGTGGAGGAAAAATCAAAATTTTGCATTGTCACCAGAACAGGAATGGAGGGGAAATCTTCAAATGTGGACACTTGTTCCGGTGAAAGCCAAGGATTTCATGATTTTGGAGGGATTTCGTCTCACTTCCTATCTTGGACAAAAACACTTACGGGAGGTATAACCCTCCCTTACTCTATACTGAATAAAAAGTTTGTCTGTAGTTTTACTTTGATTGTGTTTTTTACCATTTAGATCTAAATAAGAACACATTTTGGGAAATGTTATTTACTAAGCACATACTGTATATTTGAAGAGATTTGTATATATTGTTTCAGTCCATTGTAATCTGTAGAACAGGTCTTTGTTTACCTGACTTATTACTTGTCTCTGACAGGTACATGAATCGGGCACAAACACCAACTTCAATGCAGTGCCCCTATGGAATTCTAAAGAGTGTCTATGATACCCTTTATGAATTCAACCCTTATTGTTCTTTAATGGGAGATCATAATTCTACTTTAACCGCTCTCCCGCCGCCCTGTAACAGATATAATGCTACAGAGCGGCAGGGGTGCACAAAATCACATATATATATATGATTTCGCATTTATGGGTAGGGGGCGCATGTGAGCAGCGTGCAGGCCGTACCCATGCCACTACTCGCGGCCTCGGCTGTTAATCACGGGTCACGGCCGTTGATTGCTTGCCAGCACCCAGTGATCAAGAGCATTACCAACGGAGGGAGAGAACTGTATGTAAACAATACAGTTCTCTCCCATCAGTTCCTGCATATTGCTTTGCATGGCGGTGCATAGCACAGCCATGCAAAGCAGCGTGATTAGTTGAGTTGAAAGCATACACACAGCCCACAGTAAAACAGCCCACAGCACACAGTTAACCCTTTGATTGGCCCACATGTTAACTCCTTCCTGCCCAGTGTCAGTACAGTGTCAGTGCTTTTTATTAGCACTGATTACTGTATTGGTGTCACTGAGGATGTGACACCAAGTCAATTCCCCAGTGTCAGAATGCCTGCCAAAGTCCCGCTCTAAGTCGCTGATCGCTGCCATTACTAGTATAAAAAAAAAAATTCCAGTATATATATATCGCCATTTGTAGATGCTATAACTTTCATGTAAAGTTTCATTTATATGTATTGGGATTTTTTTTAACAAAGACATGTAGCAGAGTACATTTTGGCCTAAATTTATGACGAAATTTTATTTTTTTAACATTATTTTACTGGACATATTTAATAGCAAAAAGTCAAAAATATTGTTTTTTTTCTTAAAATTGTTGGTCTTTTTTATAGTGCAAAAAATAAAAAAACACAAGCAATCAAATACCACCGAAAGAAAGCTCTATTCGTGAGAAAAAAGGACATAAATTTCATTTGGGTGCAGCGCTGCATGACCGCGCAATTGTCAGTCAAAGTAACGCAGCACCATAATGCAAAAAATGGCCTGATCAGGAAGGAGGGGGGGGGGGGAATCCTCTGGAGGTCAAATGGTTAAATAAGCATGTGAGTTTGTAATGCATGTATGTAAAGATCAGATCAGGTATAAAAGATTCTTAATCTGACGTGGCCATTTAAATGGACGTTTGTGTTATATTGTGTTAATGAGAATCACTATACCATCTCACATGCAGGGAGGAGGGAACAGCAGATCAGAATGCTGAATCACGGACTGATGTTGCATGTCACTAATGCCATCTCCGGGCAAGGCTTTGTGCTGACTGCAGTTGTATGCAGACCACGTTCACAATCGCTCCCCGTAAAGGGATTCCCTGTGGGCAACTGAATCTTCCAAATAGAGCTAAAAGAATCTGTAGCTCATTGCACTGTGCGAAACGGCAAAAAAAAACAAACTAGAAATTTGTGTGTGGGTGTAGTGAGATGAAACTGTTAATATCAGGACTTCAACCTTGATGCATCTTTCTCTCATGTTACATTGCATTTATAGGTGTGTAAACTATTATGCACAGTTGTATATTTTGAGGGAAAAAATGAAATTGGTAATTACCTCCTTGTTTTAGCCAGCTCTTTTATCAGAAGTGTGGACAGCTGGTACCTTAGCATGCCATTTCACATATGAAAGAGATTAATGTGAAGTTGTCTCCCCATTGCAAGCATAAAGATACCCTGTCACTAACTTAAACTATTTTAGGTAACAGCACTGAAAAGTCAGGTATATTAAATGCTTGGTAAAGACCCATGGACCTATGCGCTACTACGTTCCAACTATCACATCGTGATGACATTGTGAGGAGTGTTATTCTGAGCTTGGAAGAAATTCGTGGGAGCGTGATACTTATTTTACAGTATTGATAAAGCGTTTTTGATTGATGTTTTTGGTAAGGGTATTGATATCTTACACTTTAGAAGTGTACACTGAATGGTCACTTGGATATTTGATTCACGGAGTGACGCACTATCACAGTTATTACACTGTGTGTATTTTTTCACTTTAAATATCACATTTTTTTGAGTTATACAAGTGCATATGGTATATGGATATGTAATTGATTTCTTTATAAAGTTAATGCACTATATGAGTTTTTTCTTTTTTTTGAGGTACATTTTTTCCTTTGGGAGCCATTGGGAGGGCTCGATATTACAGGATCTGAATATTTGCATTATTGGAATCAAGGATTGGAGTGACTTTGATTTTGGACACGAGTGACTTTATATAATATTTTTATTATCACAATTTTTTATTTTATATATATATTTTTATTTTATTTTACTTTATTTGAAATATTTTTGGGATTCATGTAATGTTTATGTTATGACTATTTGTTTCACATTCTTGAGGGATATCTAATCAACTTATCAACTTATTGGAGTTATATTGAGTTTGGCACTTTCAAGAGTGATAGATCTTATATGTGAGAGGGCATAGTTATATTTATTTATTTTTGGTTTAATACCGTAGTTATAGTATTATTATGTTCCAACTATAGTAATAATATCAGGAAAGAAGATTGCTGCACTCACTCCTCTGGTGTACTCACACTGAAAATAATGAAATGAAAAAAAAAGTGGTGCTGAGCCTAGTGATGTCTCTTCCGGTCATGCTCAAACTGGCACGAGTGATGTGAGGAACCATTTTGATTGATGGCTATGATATGCTTTTGATTCATATATGTTCACCATAATTCAGAGTCACATATAATTTGTTTAACCTCCCTGGCGGTCTAATTATGTCAATATTTTTGAATGTCAAAGCGGTACATTGTTTTGGATGGAAATTTCAGTGTCTGATGACGAATTTCCCCACGAATCACTATCGCTCAATTCTGAAAGTGGTTCTCATTTACTATCGCTGTTCTCTAGCTGGTCTAAAACCGCTTTTGACCTAAAGGGGCACTTTTTGGATGCCATGGACGTTCCAAGTTTCCAGGCAGAAAGAATGGTAAGAGTGCAGGCAGGGCACAGGACAAAGCACTAGGGACAAAACTGAGGTGAAATGGCTTGATACAGTAATGTAATTCTAACAGATTATAATGTATTGTGTGTATGTAATTCTTTTACTTTTTTGAATCTCCCGTCGGTTCCACCCCCCCGCATCACGGCGCTCACAGGGAAGGGAACCCGGAAGACAGATGCCGGCATTGGCCGGAGGACACAGTGGGAGGACATCAGCCAGAGGACATAGTGGGAGGACATCGGGGGATCGCAGGGACAAGGTAAGTTACACTACACACACACACTACAGCGTAATCCAGAGTCTGGCTCGGGGTTACCACTTTTGGTACTGAAAATGAACCCCGGGCCACACTTGGGATTACCGCCAGGAAGGTTAATGTGAGTGGATATTGTACCATATTTTTTTTTACATTTTTGGCTATATAAAACGGTGCTGCACTATGGTATGTTTTTGTTTTAATTTGCATGGATCTGGAGTTTAAAGAAGCATAATATGTGAAAGGAACACATCACGGAGCAGAAATGTTGGAGACACATTTTCCTTATAAAGCGTGTTTTTGGCCTATTATCATTTATAGGTCAATAGTCAAGGTGAGCAGGGAGTGGGGCTACAAGTCAAGCACGGTGTTGATTATGGCTGGATGTTAATGTAACATATACTGGATTGGATGTTTATTATCTGTTCATCTTATTGGACTGTCACCACATTTTTTTCACATATTAAAAGCTTATTTGTGGTGTTTTTTCCTTTTCCTTTACAGTATGTGCCTTTGAACTTGCTAGAAAAGTTGACAACTCCAGGAGACTACTCCCTCTCTCCCTGCACATTATAGGCCTCCTCTCTTCCAGCAGTATCTAATTACTGTCTGTGCTGGCCTTGTTCCTCCACTGACCCCCCCCCCCACATATCCTTTCATGTAGCTGCTGGGGGTTGAGCAAAGGGGAATACTATAGAATGTCACTTGAGTGACAGTTGTGAGTCTGCTGGTGCTCTTGACATCACATCCAAAATGGCAGCACCCAGGAGTGATTTTAGGACGTTTGGATGTCTACACATGGGAAGCTTTTTCATTTAAATAACATGCATAGAATAGGTTAGATGCACATATTTTATTTGAAGATTTTTGTTGAAATTAATAGCCTAATGACACAGTCTCTACAACAGTCTCTACTCTTCTCAGAGGGTTTTACCCAAGATTTGTTAGTGTGTCAGTGGATATGTGGGCATATTTAGCCTAAAGAGCTTATTTTAGAGGTCAGGTGCACAACTCCACACTAAACTCATCAAATCCTGACTTTTTGGATGTACCTTTGTGCACAAGGGCACAGTCCTGCTGGATCAAAAAGAGCCTTCCCCCAGTCAGTTGCCACAAAGGTGGATGTGCACTGTGGTCTTTATATTTGTACTGTATGCTGTGGCTTTAACAGTACCCTTCACTGGAAACAACTGCACTCAATAAATCGAAGGTGTGCCCATGTTCTTTTGGTCATTTAGTATACGTACATATATGTATATGTGAGGTCCACTCTCATATTCGTTGGTATAGCATCACACCAAATTAATGTTAAATTGACCCATTCTATGCAATATAAACTCCCTGCATCCTTTTAAAGTAGGACTGTGTCAAGGCTATATACATTCAACTAATTACATATTCATAAGAAACAGTAAAAATGCTTCTTAAAAAGCTCTCACTTTTGCAAACTCCAAACGGGCTTTAATTTTTTTTTGCACTGAGGAGAGGCTTCCATCTAACCAGTCTTCCATAAAGCTCAGATCAGTGGAGGGCTGCAGTGATGGTTGTCCTTCTGGAACTTTGTCCCATCTCAATACAGGATCTCTGGAGCTCAGTCAGGGTGACCATTGGGTTCTTAGTCACCTCTTTTACTAAGGCCCTTCTCCCTCGATTGCTCAGTTTGGATGGGTGACAAGCTCTTGGTTGTGAAAACTTCTTCCATTTGAGAATTATGGAGGCCATTGTGCTCTTGGGAACCATCAGTGCAGCAGAAATGTTTTTGTAGCCTTCCCCAGATCTGGTCCTTGCAATAATCCTCTGTAGACAGTTCCTCATGGCTTTTTTTCTGATACAGTATGCATTGTCAGCTGTGGACCTTTTGTAAATAGGTGTGTGCCTTTCCAAATCATGTCCAATCAATTTAATTTACCACAGGTGGACTCTAATCAAGGTGTAGAAACATCTCAGTAATGAACAAGGAAAACGGGAGACACCTGAGCTAAATTTCAGGTATTGTTGCAAAGGGTCTGACCACTGAAAAATACATTGTGAAAAAAAAAATTCATACATTTGCAAACATTTCTAAAATTCTGTTTTCACTTTGTCATTATGGTGTACTGAGTGTAGATTAATGAGAAAAAAATGAATTTAAACAACTGTAGTATCAGGCTGCCGCATAACAAAATTGAAAACAGTGAATGGGGTCTGAATACTTTATGAATGCACTGTAAATGTATCTAATCTTTATCATATTAAATAATTTCCTCTGCATCTGATTATTACTGGTTTTAGCAATAACTTAAGACTTAAGAGCAGGTGCAGACCAGTACAGAGCCCACACACTCTCCTGTAGCAGATGATGATTCTGCTATGGGGTTCTGTCTCAGCAGTCTCCAATAAGGTTTCCTGTGGATCACACCAGTGGTTTGGGACCTCATTTTCATTGTATTACTAGAATATTATTCTCATAATATAAATAGCAGATGTCCAGAGCACCCCCGCTTAATTATATCAGATGTCAAGAGCCCCCCCCACCATCAAAAGTCAGGAGTCCTCCACCCTCCCATACATCACAGTGCACCCCCCTTACCTTGTGCTGCTGCCAGGAAGAAGCGGGGGTGGAGCTGGAACGCAAAAAGTGCACAGTCTGGAGGAGGTTCAGAGGAGGGCTAGGGTCAGCTGCTGGAGTCTGCTGAATGCTGAGACCAAGGGAACATGTTTTTTATGGTGAAAGGTCATATTTACTGTGTTATAAATAGGCTACTTCACAATATCTGCACAAATATTAGATCCTGCTATAGCATTGTTGCTGGGACTAGGTTCGGAATTATCCCTAGTTTTAACGCAACCTTTTCTTTGACAGGAGACTGAAATTGCTGGACAGTAGACAATGCTGGATTCATATATTATGCTTTATGGTTAACAAAATGGTGAATACATTCTAGTAATGTGGAATTAGAACATTTTGTAGTTAGCCGAATGTGCTAAAGATTATAAATCTGTCTCCAGCAAATATGAATAGGAAACGGTGCAGATGCATTGCATTTATCTTAAATGCGCTTTATTTATGGTTGCACACACAAAACACATACCTACACAGGACATGGATAAAGAGCTTGTGGATTCATTACTGAATTTTGTGTTTTTCCTGAATTCCTCTTTTAATGATGACCACTCACTTTCGAGAAGTTGATTTCTGTAAGCATTACTGAATTGGCAAGTTAACACGTCTATGCTAGCAATGTAACTTTCTTTATTGACTCACGCAGTTCATGGTAATGGTTTTGCCAATGCATTTCATGCACAGAAGAACAGGTGTTTAAATGTTTTACAGTTAATGTTCCTCATTAAATGTTTATGTCTTCAGTCTCCAATTCCACTTTGACTCAGGCTCCCGTATTAATGGGAGATTTCAGTGTTCATTTTCAGGATGGGTCCGTTCTAAAAACAGTTACATCTTCCCTAGTATTTTATAATGCACTTTCAAACAGAATAGTCATGATAAACAAAGCAAATATGTTCCAGTCCTGAATAAGTGGCTGATGATTGGATGGAGGAAGGAGAACCAAGTGCCATTTCCCACCCATGTATTATTCATCAACACATCAGGCTGTACTATTAATAATGGATGAGTCCAAAGCGTTGCCTGCTGCTTTCGCTATCATGCACGACATGGGGAGATGCTGCCAGCTGCAACATCCACCATGCTGGACACTACCAGTGTCCCTGCAACTCTAGCTGCAGCTACATTTTTTATTCCACTGCATTATGTCACATTCATGAATTTGTATATAACCAGCTTCTCTTATTACTATCATTACTGGCTAGCCATGCTGTACACTGTTTTATCTATCATGCAAAGACATCTTTAATAAATAATGGTGATTACCCACACCCAACCACTTACGCCTTTTACACAGGAAAATCAGTTGGCTGTTAAAACCAGAATTCTACCCCTTTTCAGAATAATTTGGCCGCAAAAGGTCCATGTTCATAATAAAACCTACAATTTAAATGAGCTGTGCTTAAAGTTCAGCCACACCTTTTTTGGAAAATTGAGAAAAGCTGCTGAAATAAATGGTGCATAACAGTAGACGTTGGTCATAGAGAGGACATGCTGGCAATCTGTGAAATCCATTTACCTTTAATTGGTGTTCCTTGAGCAGTATTGTAAGGTAATGAATAGAATAAGGTCCATATTACATTGAGAGGTGAGTAGACTAATCTAAGCATCTCTTGTGAAATTGGCTAATACTGCGTTTTCCATGTGAGAGATATCTTGGAAAGGAGATTAGAAGAATCTTTGTAACTTTGGAGGGTTATTATCGTGATCCTCTTACTGTATTTACAGACAGACAATACATTTATATTAGTACATTAATTTAGTGCACAAATTTAGTACATTAATTATCAATAAACAGTATATTGATTCATCTACTACTGATGGTGGTATGTTACATAAAAACATAGAAAAGTGACGGCAAAAAAAGACTGAGTGGTCCATCGAGTCTGCCTGTTTTTTGGGGGGTTTTTTTGGGGGTGGTTTGTTAGTGTGTTGTTTTTGTTTTGGGTTTTTTTTTGTTAACTTTTTTGAGTATAGATCTATGCTTGTCCAATGCATGATTGAAACTATTTACTGTTGACTGGCTCACTACCTCTGCTGGAAGTTTATTCCAAGCATCAACTACTCTTTCAGTAAAATAGTACTTTCTGAGATTAGCTTTAGTTTAAGGTCATGTCCCTATGTTCTTGATTTTGGTTTCATGTTGAAATACTGCCCTCCCGAACCTTATTAACCCCCTTGATGTATTTAAAGGTTTCAATCATGTCTCCCCTTTCCCTTTTTTCCTCTAGACTGTACATGTTACGTTCCTGAAGTCACTCCTCATATGTTTTATCCCCCAGACCTTTCACCATTTTTGTTACCCGTCTCTGGACTCGTTCTATCTTATCAATATCGTTTTGTAAGATCTCCAGAACTGGACACAGTATTCTAAATCCAGAATTGGACACAGTATTCTAAATCCAGAACTGGACACAGTATTCTAAATGAGGTATAACTAAAGATCTATATAGAGGAATCAGGACCTCCTTCCTCCTGCTGGTGACCCCTGTAGTGATGCATTTTAGAATTCTATTTGCTTTCCCAACTACCTGGTCACACTCTTTGCTCATTTTGCAATCATCTTAAATAAGTACCCCAAGTCCTTTTCCTCTGAAGTGCTGGCCAACAATGTACCCCCAATGTTGTACTCTCTCAAGGGATTCTTTTTCCCTAGGTGCATTATTTTACATTTAGAAACATTGAACTGCAATTTCCACTTTTTTGACCAATCTTCCAGCAATGCCAAATCATGTCCCATGTTACAATTATGTAACTTTTTGATTAAGAACTGTACTTCACTAGATGCTTGCAGGCATTGAAGTTCACATATCCTCACACCATATAGAACAAAGAAGTGCTGGAGAATTTATGCAGGATGAAACATGCCCATATAGTTAAGCACCACTGCCATAAACCACAATCCATGGAAATCAGACACTCTTTCAAATTGTGTCATGCCTCTACACAACAAAAGTCAGTGCCAAGATAGAGTCATGTACCTATAAGAAACAGGCACATTAATGTATCACATCGGGGCATGGTTGGGGGTGGAACTGAGCCAGGATTTTCCATACCATGGACATCCATCCTCACTGCATGTACAGCCTTGTGTTTGAGGCTGCACAGTGTCACTGGTTGCCAGGACACTGTTGGCTACATAGTGTTCTGGTTGCTAGATTCCATTTGCTTTGTAGTCAACAGCATCCTAGCAACCACGGATACTTTGTAGCCAACAGCATTCTAGCATCCAGTGATGCTGTGTAGCTGACAGCGTCCTAGTAACGAGTGAAAGGTAGAGGGGTAGAGGATGATGCCCCCTCAACCCTATCCCCTCACAACTCCTACGACCTCCCTCCCCCTCCATCCTACGCTCCCTCACCCACATCTTCAATCTCTCCCTCTCCCCCGGCACTTTCCCCTCCCCTCTGAAACATGCACACATCACCCCCATACTTAAAAAGCCCTCCTTGGACCCCAATGATCCGAACAACCTCAGACCCATCTCCCTGCTCTCATTTACATCTAAACTCCTCGAGCGCCTAGTCTACCCTCGCCTATGCTCTCACCTCAACGACAACCACCTCCTCGATCCCCTACAGTCCGGCTTCCGTCCCCTACACTCCACCGAAACTGCCTTACTCAAACTCTCCAACGACCTGCTAACCGCCAAAGCTAATGGCCACTATTCAGTTCTCCTACTCCTTGACCTCTCTGCGGCCTTCGACACAGTCGATCAGCCCCTCCTCCTCAAAAAACTACACTCCCTTGGCCTCAGAGATTCTGCTCTCTCCTGGCTCTCATCCTACTTGTCACAACGCTCTTTCAGCGTTACCTATAATGCTACCACCTCCCTCTCACTCCCCCTCTCTGTTGGGGTCCCTCAAGGCTCTGTCCTCGGGCCCCTTCTCTTCTCCATCTACACCTCCTCCCTTGGCCAACTCATACACTCTCACGGCTTCAACTACCACCTCTATGCCGACGACACACAAATCTATCTCTCAACCCCCCACCTCACCCCCTCGGTCTCTGCCCGAATCACACACCTGCTGAGCGACATATCAGACTGGATGTCGCTCCACTTCCTTAAACTGAACCTCTCCAAAACCGAGTTTCTTGTCTTCCCCCCAGCCCGGACACCACCCCCCATTGACCTCTCTATCACATCGAACAACGCTACCATCAAACCCGCCCCGCAGGCCAGAGTACTTGGTGTCATTCTGGACTCCAACCTATCCTTCCAGCCCCAAGTCCAATCTTTAACAAACTCGTGCAGACTCCACCTCCGCAACATCGCCAAAATCCGCACGTTCCTAACTCCAGAAACCACTAAACAGCTCATCTACTTCCTCATCATATCACGACTCGACTACTGCAACTCCCTCCTCACTGGCCTGCCTCGCCCCTGGCTATCCCCGCTTCAGTCGATCCTGAATATGGCTGCCAGACTCATTCACCTTTCCAACCGCTCCGTCTCTGCCACCCCCCTCGGCCAATCCCTCCACTGGCTTCCGATTGCGCAACGTATCAAATTCAAAATCCTAACGCTGACGTACAAAGCTGTCCACCATACTGCCCCGAACTACATCACTGACCTAATATCCAAGTACCGCCCAGCACACACACTCCGCTCCTCACAAGACCTCCTTCTCTCTAGTTCCCTGGTCTCCTCCTCCCATGCCCGCCTCCAGGACTTCTCCAGGGTGTCACCCATCCTCTGAAACTCCCTGCCCCAACCCATCAGATTATCACCTACTCTCCTCTCCTTTAGGCGCACCCTGAAAACCCATCTCTTCAGGGAAGCCTACCCCACCCCCTGCTAACTTGCCGACCTCCTCCACTCTTCCTACCACTCCATCCCCCACAGCTATCTCCTCCTGTACCACTATCCCCTCCCTCCTAGATTGTAAGCTCGAAAGAGCAGGGCCCTCAATCCCCTCATGTTTTGCATTGTATTGGTATTGTTCTGTCACATGTTCTGTCCCCCTTTGTAATGTACAGCGCTGAGCGAACTATTGGCGCTTTATAAATACTGTATAATAATAATAATGATGCATAAGATGTATACACATTGCAGCCCCACACTGAGCACTCTGGCTTGTCTCAGAACACCAACATATAGTTGGTCTCAATTCAGTTCAGTTTTCCTATCTATGAATGGGAGGTAATTCTGTTTCAATTTTTCACAGCAATAGCAATGCATTAAACTACCTTAAAGCAGAGTTCCACTGACCCTGTCAAAAAATAAAAGTCAGCAGCTACAAAAACTGTAGCTGCTGACTTTTAAAAAACAGCCACTTACCTGTCCCTCGGTCCCACGGTGTGTCCCCGTTTCACCGGCCGTCCTGTGTTCCAATCGCCAGCATCTTCAGTGTGGGCACCCGGCTGTGAAAGCTTGCAGCTTCACAGCCAGGTACCCACTGCACATGTGCGAGTAGCACTGTGCTTCATGAATGGTCCTGTAGTCTTCTGGGACCTGTCACGTGTCACAAAAGACTACATGGAGGACACCTTTCGCTTCCGGTCGCCTAGGCAATTGGACTGGAAGTGGGAGCGGGTACCTGTCAAATTCAGGTACCTGCTCCCCTCCCCCCCCTGCCCCCCAAAGGTGCCAAACCTTAATGGGGAGCAGTCCTTAAAGTGGAACTTCTCTTTTTGGGTGGAGCTTTGCTTTAAGCATTTCCACTTAAGACTCCTAACAAAAATGTTTTAATGAATTAGGTGCAGGACTTTTTAAAGCGACCATACTGCTACAAAAGTGTAGCAGATGCTTTATGGAATCTCCCTCAATATTTTTTTTTTATCTTGAATTAAGTAGGAAAGGATTAAACCCCCATCAGAATTTTTTTTGTCTGTGTCCCATTGGAGAGATATTAAATAGTAACAGAAACACAACTGGATATAAGAGAAATTCTCTCCAATAAGATAGGAAATCCTCTCTGACATAGAGAGGCCGAATCTTCCCAGAAAGGACAGACAGCAATAAAACCTGGCAGAGATTCTAACCCTTTCTATTCATAAACCAAAAAGGTTTTGCCTAGAGAAACACTTAAAATTAAGGAAGGTTTCTGTTGCAGTTTTTGGAGATTATAGAGAACTCTCCTGTGGGAATGTGGGCTTGTAATAGCATACAACAATAATGATCACCCTACACTATTTGAAAACTGGGACTGCTGACTGAACCAGTATGTGCTTGCTTACTCCATATACTTGTGGGACTATAATAAATATATACATGCTTTGCTGAAAAACCAGAACACCTACAGTAGAGGTTTTCTACTATACAATTAAGAGTATAATGAGACACCACCTGGCACATTGCCAAGAATATGATACTCAATATAACCGGAATGTCCTGTATATGATATCTTGAGGACTCCACTTAGTTGATTGTTGTGTCATTTAGCAGTGTCACACATTTGTATTCCTTTTTTTTCAACAAAGGATTATATGTTAATTCCATTTAAATGCTAATTTTTTTTTTGTTGTATCTATTCCTTCTGTGCTTTAGCTTTTAAGAATAAACCCCTCATGGGAGAAGTGTTGAGACTGCCACTGCTGGCCTGCTTCTAAAAAATGCTTGTTCCCTGACTTTGTCTGACTTTCATACTTTAAGTCACATATCTGGAAAACGCACACTGAAAAATGAATGTCGTAATTCCTTATCTTTATATATGTTGCAAGTCAGTATCTCAGGAAGCAGCAGAGCCAGTCTCTAGGCCCTACCAAGCAATACACTTAATCAGTGAACAGCTAATCCTGCATTCAGAAACACCATAACTGTGCTAAATCCAAATGCTTCCAATTTACCTTAATATGAGCTAAAATATGTAATTAAAATCACAATCAGCAGGTTTTTCACAATAATAATTTTGTATCATGCACATCTTCTTCCTGAAAACTGCAGAGGCAGGGCCTGAATTAATTAAAAAGTCAATAGTAATGTAGCAATTGAGGACTGCTACGATTTTTTTTTTTGCATTCTTATGTGTATAGAGCAACATATGTTTTCTTGCAATTTTTTATGTTGATATGCCTACACATGTTTTTTTATATATTCATCTATGTTAATACCAGAATAGCAGAATGGTAGCCTTCATATTTTTCTCAAAATGGATTTTCTTAAAGTGAACCAGTGGCCAAGATATGAACATTGAAGAATTACATATGCATACCAACCAGTAAATGAGCTTAATACAAGTTTTCACTGACGTTTGCTTCAGGCACTGTGGAGCAATTCATTTCATAGGGCATGTGCACACAAACGTACAGTTGTGTCCAAAATTATTCAACCCCCACTGAAATTGAGTGTTTTGGCCAGTTTGACATTGCTTTTGATCATTCAGTCATCTTGCTTACATTTACATTAAAGAGGCACTTGTAGGTCAGACAAATATAACATAACAGTTATAATGAAATAACCACAAATGTCTTTTCTGTGCTCACAGCATTATCAGTTTTATTCAACCCCCAAGTGACATTCAATCTTAGTACTTAGTACAGCATCCTTTTACAGTTATAACAGCTTTTAAACGTGAAGCATAGCTTGACACAAGTGTCTTGCAGCGATCTACGGGTATCTTCGCCCATTCTTCATGGGCAAAGGCCTCCAGTTCAGTCACATTCTTAGGCTTGCGCACTGCAACTGCTTTCTTTAAGTCCCACCAGAGGTTCTCAATCGGATTTAAGTCTGGTGACTGCGATGGCCACTCCAAAATGTTCCAGCCTTTCCTCTGCAACCATGCTCTAGTGGACTTGGAGGTATGCTTGGGATCATTGTCCTGTTGAAAGGTCCAACGTCTCCCAAGCCTCAGGTGTGTGACGGACTGCATCACGTTTCCATCCAATATCTCCTGGTACTGAAGAGAATTCATGGTACCTTGCACACGCTGAAGCTTCCCTGTACCTGCAGAAGCAAAACAGCCCCAAAGCATGATTGACCCTCCACCATGCTTCACAGTAGGCAAGGTGTTCTTTTCATCATAGGCCTTGTTCTTCCTCCTCCAAACATAGCGTTGATCCATGGGCCCAAACAGTTCTAATTTTGTTTCATCAGTCCACAGAACACTATCCCACAACTTTTGTGGTTTGTCCACATGGCTTTTGGCATACTGCAGTCGACTCTTCTTATTCTTTGGAGACAGCAAGGGGGTACGCCTGGGAGTTCTGGCACGGAGGCCTTCATTACGCAGTGTGCGTCTTATTGTCTGGGCTGAAACTTCTGTACCCACATCTGACAAATCTTTTCTCAGTTCCTCAGCAGTCACACGGGGACTTCTCTCCACTCTACGCTTCAGGTAGCGCACAGCAGTCGAAGTCAGCATCTTCTTTCTGCCACGACCAGGTAGCGTTTCAACAGTGCCCTTTGCCTTGAATTTGCGAATGATGCTTCCTAAGGTGTCTCTTGGTATGTTTAACATCTTTGCAATCTTCTTATAGCCATTGCCCTTCCTGTGAAGAGAAATCACCTCTTCTCTTGTCTTCCTGGACCATTCTCTTGCCTTCACCATGTTTGTAACCACACCAGTAAATGTCTAGAAGGAGCTGAGTATCACAGTCATTTTAAAGCTGCCTAATTGGTGCTTATTATGCTTGATTGCTGCTCGGTGACATCCACAGGTGTTTTCAATACCTGATGGAAAGCACCTGTATGAACCTCTGTTCTTCAGAGTGGTAGTCTTTAAGGGGTTGAATAATTGTGGCAATGAAGAAACCACATAAGAACCATTTACTACTGTATTACATAAACAATTGATGTCATTTTAGTTGCATTTGGGTAGTTACAACGTCCTTGTAGGATTTGATTCTGAATACAATTCCAAATGTACACTATAGTCCCTAAACCCCTTTACAGCATTGGGGGTTGAATAATTTTGGACACAACTGTATATACAGTAGGTGTATATAGGTATTGGCTGGGGAGCCAACAAGTGAGGCATACACTCGGTTATCTGTATGTCCCTGTAATCATATAAATGTGGATGTTTCATTGCATTGACCTTTACTTGTGGTATATTGTTCCAAATGCATTAGTATTGAATTTGGGAAAATACATTGTATATGCATGCACAGATAAAGGTCCCTGTCTAAAGCCTAGTACACGCGGGCAGAACAAAACAAAAAAAAACCTGGGAGGTTGCCAAACTAACTATGCAATGTCAGTGCGGTGATCTCTTCCACTAAGCTATTGTGTTCTGCCAGGGGAACTGCCCCCCAGCCAGAACAAACTGATCAGCACTCACAGCCATTTGCTGCTAGCGCTGATCAGCTGCTGGCCGAATGCTGGCTTTCCAGGATGTCCCTTTGACAAAAGCCGGTCGTTGGAATGTCTTCTGTCCAATAGTCAGCTGTAACCACTGTCCGAATGTCTGCTGGTTCAGATCGTGTGTACCCAGCATTACAATCTCTAATATAATACAGAACAAGATCTCTGGGACCTGGGAGCAGAGTTAGGGACTTCCATGTTTCTGTTGTAAACTTTGAAAATTAATTGTTCGGCAGTGCCTGCAGCTTAAAGGGGTTCATGGGGGTTTGTTTTAGGACTCATTTACTGCTATGGATAGGAATTTTTAGACACCAAATGAACAATTCACAAATATTTTATTTCACAATCAATTAAAATCTACAAACTTGATTAGCAAAATATGGTCTGATAAAAAGTGAATGAACCGCCATTTGTAAATACTATCAGCTGGGTGAAAACTGCACTTAAATACAGTTTTGATTTAGTTTGGTGCCTAAAAAATCCCATCCATATTTACAATATGTTATAGTGGTTTTCAGATTTACAAGGGGTGTGGCACTAAGGTATCTTCCATGGTTTGGATCTATTTATCATTTACTGCGTGGAAAGAATATTTAATACTTGAATCTTCATATACCTGTTGACGGTTTACTTTATAATCTGTAATTCCATTGTGCATGCCTGTTTTATGTAGTTGATTCACTGTGAAGCTTAAGTGTCATGCGCCCAATACTGATCGTTCAGTTCTTGGTATATGCTGGATAAACTCTTGGGAATGTGTAAGCCTAATCAGCAGAAAGTATGGTGGGGATTGTTTACCAGTAACTAAAAAAAAGGGTTCACATATATTTTTTTCTCCATGTGTAATGGTGATTTAAAATATTGAACTAAAACAGTCAGCATAGCAGCCAAGCACCTAATATTTTCAGATAGAGATGCATTTTTAACCACATTTCCCAGCCCTCTTTGCCTAAATTAACTTACCCTCACCCAGCTGCTCTCTTACCAGAACAGCAGAATAGCTATTGTATTCTGCAGCCATCATTGTTTACTGGTAGCTAAGATTGTACATTGAGCCCTCATAGACTTGTATCTATGAGTGTCTAACCTTCTGGAGATCGTGGTCCTTTACAAGTCTATGGGAGATGACTGCATCGGTGCAGCCAGTGGTGGAAATGAATGTAAACATTAGGGTAGGCTGTAGCTGTCTAACCCAAGGAATTAACTGCTGAGAGGGAGTTGTATGTTTATTTAAGTCAAGAGGGCTTGGGAGGGTGGCTTACTGTATTTTTTTTTTCTGAAAGTGCACTTAACCCTAACTGTACACTTAGTAGTATTACAAATGTATAGTGTGTAGGTATAAATGTACATGGGGGCTGCCATATTTTCTCACTACATTTGCTGGCTTCTTGTTTAGCTGCACTGTACTGTTTTTAGCTCACGTCTATGGGTTACATCTGATAGAAAGTCAGCAGAACTGGTGAACCAGCTAGGGATGTTCAAGTATTCATATATTCTTAACGAGTAATTTGATTTCAATTTAAACACCATGCTAGTAAAACTGAAAATTTGGTGCAATTTTAATTTTTTACAACAAAGTTTTATATTGTGTATATAGTGTGTATTTTCTACAATATGCTTTTGTTTTCCTTTAAAGAATGTAATATGATTTGATTTCCTTCACAAAATCTCCTCTGTTGGATTCCCAATCTACAGAACAGGAAATTTGAGCGCTCCCTGCTTTGCTCGGCATCTGTCAGGCTTGGCTACCTGAGGTGCACAGACTAAGGCTCACGAAGGCCAGGTTGATGAATATTCTCTCTCGGTGAGCACAACCTGCTCCCTGTTTCATCTCATCTTTTACCATTGATATATTGAAAACCTGGCCAGCATCCAATATCTTCCATCCTACTGCACATTCTTTCCTTGGAGCAGCTGCCAAAAGTATCACACAGAAATGCCCAGTAAACATAGCAAAACCAGGTCTTTTACAGCTATCACTGTGGAAGCAAAGGAAAAGATGAGACCAAAGACAATTGTCCCATGCACTGTCAAACTTTATTTCTTTCATGCCAAAATACAAAATGGAATGCATTTAATCCCTCACTTCCTCCCCATATATACTGTATAATCCTAATAACATGCCCTTGTATTTTGGCAGTTGGGATTCAGAGTGGAATGTGCGCATGCTACTGTTGGTAGTCTGAACTGAGTAAGAATCGAAGGAGAGGCATCACTGTCCAGAGGGAAAGTCAGCTGCATATGCTAAAGGAGGATTGTGGGGAGTGATGCTAATGTTTATTGGCCATGCCACTGCTTAGCAAGGGTTGGACCAGAGCCATGCAGCCTTCTTGTCCATGGCACTCTGCCCTGCCTGCATTGCACCTCATTCTGGCATAAATATGCTCTTGTGTCTGCATTCTATGTCTTCTTTGAGTGGTAAATGCTGATGTCCTCATAAACAAGACTGTAGAAGGTACCAAGTACTGTCCTGTAAAAGCTAAAGGTGAAAGGCTTATATGTTATAGTCTATATTTAAGTCATTTACATAAACTCCCAATTATGACTTTATGATACATCATACACAATAAATAGAAAACAAAGTACAATTTTGGCAAATCATTTTCCCATATTAGACATGGCAATGAAATGTTGAGAAATGAAATGTTGCAATTATGGTAGACAGTGTCAACCCTCTGGATTATGCAAACCAAAACTCCACATCCAAAGGCAAAGTTCCTGCCTTCCTCCCATCACTGCTTCTCACGGATATCACCTGTCTTGGTGGAGGACCAATAGAGCACTGTGATAGGCAGGAAGGGAGGGGATATAAAATCGCAATGGGCATAAATGTGTGCTACTGCGATTCATGAAAATTTCAAAAGGGAAGGACAAGCACCTCTAGGAGCCAGCTTTTTCTCTTTTTGCTAGTGTAAGAGATTTATGGCCTGATCTGACCATCTGATATACCTTCTCAAGGTCCTAATTATAGCACTCCTTTGGTGAATAGTGTTTCTGCACCCACCTTAAAATATGTCATGCTTAAATAATGTTTTTTGAAACTAATGCAAGTCCTCCCTTGTTTGCGTGGTACAACTGACAGAATACAATGTGTTTTCAGTTTGTAACTGGCCCCATTAACTGTCTGTCACTGTAATCGCCAAACACTAATTGGCAAAGAGTTCTGACAAGTGTGTCTACAAAGCAATTGTCACGGCAGAAACTGCACATGTTACAAGAGTCAGCATAACAGAAGTTAGTAAAACTACTATGTTTATTTTTCCGACATTACATATAGTGACAACCTCAGGAAGCAATATAAAGCTACCATGTTCTACTATTAATGCAAAATCAACCAATCAGAAAACAGTTGTTTTTATGACTGGTTGAAATGTCTAAAAGGTAGAATTTGATTGTTTGTTTTGGGTTACCATGTCTCCAATCACTGTCCTATAAAATACACCAGCTTATATTTCCTAAACTGACATTAACAGCTGCCATTGACTGTCTGTGGGGCTTTAATCATCTGAATTGAGGGTACAACAGGGGGACCCCATAAATCAGTGGACCTAAAAATCCAGAAATCTGCATTCCTAGTTAGTCAGTTGGGGCACCTGCATTGACATGTGATGTGCCCTGTGGTAGCCTCTTCTCTTCATAGAGATAAAGGAAAAACCACAGACAGCAGGTGACTGCCATCGATATGATGCAGGCATAAAGATCTTCAATGCACAAGTCTGTTTAAGGTTGCTCCTGACCTGTAACTCATGTGTGTATACAAATAGCACAGCAAACTTGAGGACTGTGTTTTTTTAAGATCTTGTTATAAAATATTTATGCTGAATTTCCCCAGATAGGGCAGCACAGTGATTAGCTATTCCACCTAGCAACATTAGGGTTGTCGGTTTGAATCCCAGTTCTCGGCACTACCTGTCTGGAGTTTGTATGTTCTCCCTGTGCCTGCATGGGTTTCCTCCCACACTCCAAAGACATGCTGGTAGGTTACTTGACCGCTGTCTAAATTGACCCTAGTATGTGTGTGAATGTGAGATCTGGACCTTAGATTGTAAGCTCCTTGGGGGCAGAGACTAATGTGAATGCACAATATATGTGTAAAACGCTGCGTAAATTGATGGTGCTATATAAGTACCTGTAATAAATAAATATTTAGATGGATAACACGTTGCCATAAAAGTCAGTATAGCCAGTTTTATGAGAACTCAGAGGCATTTTTGTCCTTGGTAGAACAGTCACATCATTTTTATTTTTTTTGTCTGGGAAAAGCAAAAGTCTCAAGAGATTTTATTAAATTTAGACCAGTTAGAACCAGTTCAGAACCTACAAATTAAGACCAGGCTTTGTTTACCATTTGCACTGCAAGTTATCAAGTAATTATCAAGCATGTGACCCTTTCTTATATTATATCCTACTTAATCCTAATTAAAAACATAAAAAGTCCCTAAGATGGTAACATAGATGAAAAGCTAGACCTACTGACTTCTACAAGAGCACCCCAGGAGTCCTAAAACCCAGGACACTCTGTTAATTGAAATAGTGATTTCACCGAGGAAGATAGTGCTTGGCCCAACCCTTCTGACTATTAAACCTCCTCATTGGCCTAGCAATGTGATGGGCGGCTTTAAACACCAAAGGATACTGGTAAGTAAAAGAGGCAGAACCAAGAACTGACTTTGTATAAAGTCACTGTTTACATCACAGGATCCAAAGGCTTCATGGCTTTCAGGACCTTCTAGAAGAAACGTGTAGACACCTTTGTGTACCTGAGGTTCATCTACATCACCATGTAGGCTCCAACAGGTCTTTTTTCAGCTAGAACGTGGTAGAACTCAGTTCCACCACCTCTAGTTGAAGCCCTCTGCTGTCTGGTCACCACATCTCACTTTCACCCCTCTTCAGCTCTGACCTCTGCATGCAACCCCCTTCCACTGCCCCCTAACAGAAGTCCAGCTTGTCTCCCAATGGCTCCCTCAGATCTGAGCAGCTCCTACTGAGTGCAGGATGGGGACAAGGGAGATGCAGGTGCCTGTGGTGTAGTGCATATGCCGACACCTCCACTGGATGATCTCTCTGCAAGTGAGTGAAGCGGAGCCACCTACAGTATCCAGGGGTGGGGGGAGGGGGGTACTGGAGCCAGCTGGGTGATTCAGCTTAATACAACAACAGACATGTGGAAGATGGTGGCGCTTTTAAGCAGGGGGAAGGAGAAGGGGTAAGTGGATGGGGGTTGCATGCAGAGGTCAGAGCTAAAGTGGGGTGAAAGTGAGATGTGAATGGGTATGCAGAGGTAAGCAGCTGTGGAAGAAGGCTAAACTCTGTACTCTGTGTGCAGTGCACCTATAAACTCTGTATACAGCTCACCCCTAAACTGTGCACTATGTACGTAGCACCCCCGAACTCTGCACTCTGTGTGTAACCCCCCAACTCTGCACTCTGTATGTAATGCACTGTTACTAAAATGACCACACCCACTATTCGATGCGGTTTGGAGGGTGTGTGCATGCGAGGGGGGGAGGGGGTTTTGAGGGGGTTGTGGTTGTGTTCCTGCACCCATTTTCTGAGAAAAAAAGCCCAGGGCACCAATATTCTTAAATAGAGTTTTCAGTTTGGAAAAGCAATTAGAAAAGCTGACAACATTGCACAGTTACTGATGGGTGGAAGTCTCTTTATTTGCAATACCCACTGATGACAGCCATTGGTGCAGACAAAAGCAATTGTTCCTGAGGGGTAGTTGTGTTGTTCCAAAAAAAAAAAAAAGCTGAGGTGTGGCAGCCTTGGGTTGCTTTTATCTGCACTGTATACAGCTGGCCTGCAGATTTGGAAGTCTGAAAGCCAACAGCATTCAGCATCAGCAGATATCCCACAGGGTTTACAACACAAAGTAGGACATCTATTTAGTGTTTCCCTAAAGACTATGTCACCTTGCTGGAATTTTTAATCAAAATAATAGAATGTGATTGGTTAACATAGGCAACACTTACTTTTGTTCCAGTAACTACCAAACAGTTCTCATTAATGTTTGTATAAGTCTTATTTCATTCCTATGATACATTAATTTTCTTATTGTCTCTTGAGACCACAACCCTAACAGAGCATAAATGTTTAAATACAAACATCTGGATAATACAATTCCTGCATCTACTGGTTATACCTGGGATTTTACCTAACAAGTGCTTGGTGTTCACTTTGCATAAGCGATGCTCCATCAGTGACAGCCTTATATATGTACAGTATATTACAGCATGGACTAGATGCAAAGAAGAAGAGGTGCTTACAGCAGCCAGGACCAGCATCCATGCAAAATGGTCTTTTTTTTTGGTTTCTGAGTTTGTGTTAAATTGCCCATCAAAAATACTAAAAAAGAGATTAAAAGTCCTGTTCCATTTTGTCAGCGAGGAAGCAGCATCATCCAAAACAGAGGAAGGTCACATGACATTGAGCCATGTGAGGTTCTTTCCCATTTGCGACCCTATATGTGGCAGTTTTCAGCTATATTATTGATTACAGACAATAGCTTTCATTCCTTTGATACAAAAGCTGGAAATAAAAAAAACGGTTTTGTGCCATCACCTGAATGCCAGTCCCCAGATGCCACTCCATACATTGTCCATCTGTTGGTATTTCTGTTAGGAGGGCAGCCTCAAGGCATCTCTCTGTTTCCCTTTTTAAAAGTCCCTCTCATGTGCTATGCTCCAAAATCTCTTTCTTATTTCTCTCAATTCCCAAGGGTGTGTAAAGTGCTGCATGCAATCCCTTGGACTTTGGAAAGAGCTGGGCCTGCTCCTTCCTCCAGCAAGCCTCCAAAGTGGAAGGTTCTCTTGCAGTGAGGAGGTGTCAACAAGTGAAGGAAAAGCAGGCCACTTCCTGATTTCCCTCTGAGCCCCAGATCTTCATTGAACTTTAATGGAAAACTGTAAAGAAGATAAGTGACAATCATTAGATTATAGCAATCACTGTCCAAAGGACATAAAACATGCACATATCATTAACCACTTGACCTCCAGAAGGTTTCACCCCCTTCATGGCTAGGGCATTTTTGCTATTCAGAACTGTGCTACTTTAACTGGCAATTCTCATGCAACACTGTACCCAAATTACATTTTTATAATTTTTTCAAACAAATAGAGCTTTATTTTTGCTGTTATTTGATCACCACTGTGTTTTTTATTTTTTATTATATAAATGAAAAAAGACAGAACATTTTTTAAAAACACAATATTTTCTGCTTTCTGTTATAAAACATCCAATCAAACAATCTAATTTGTTCACAAATGTAGGCCATTCTGCTACATGTCTTTGGTAAAAAAAAAAAAAAAGCCCCATTAAGTGTATATTAATTGGTTTGTGTGAAAGTTATAGTGTCTACAAACTATGGTATAAATACTGGAATGTACACAGCTATGACCCTATACTGGTAATGGGGATGATCAGCCACCTATAGTGGGACTGGGATAGTGTGGCAGGCAATCTGGTGCTAACAGACCCTTGCTGGGAAGTACACTAATTGACACTGGCATCAATAGTGATACTAATACAGTGATAAGATATAATACTGTATACTGTCACTGTACTAATGATACTGGCTGGGAAGGGGTTAATGTCAAGAGGAAATCAACGGGTTAACTGTGGGCCTAACAAGTGTAATGTGTGTAATATGTGCTGCTTTTACTAAGAGGACTGGCTGTTTTTGCAAGCAGGGAGAATAAACAGCCAGATCACTAATGTGTGTACAGAGCCCTGTGTGCTTGTAAACACAGGACTCTGTGCTGTGATTGGCTACAGATGATCAGCAGGTCTCAGCCATAAGTCATTGGTCGAGACCTTCTGACAAGATTTCACTGTAACAGTGACAGCGCAAGTCAGCTAAGGGCACGCATGTGTGCGCCCCGAACCCGGAAAACGCTGAATAATGTACATATATGTAATCTAGCCTGGCTGTGCCACCTGCCCACAATAAATGAACTGTGGGAGGACGGCAAGCAGTTAACATAGTCTATCTGTATCCCATGCTACCAAGATGTAACTAAGGGACCACAAGGCCAAGTGAAGAACACATCTCATTCTGTCTTTAAAAAGCCTGAGATAAATCTCTTATCTCATCTTCTGGTATAATAGCCCTATATACAGGTTCATGTCTGTATAGTTCATGGGCAAATTTGATATGTTCAGCATCTAAAAAACCAAGCCATGTAAGCCACACCACTGGTGACATCATGCTCCACACCAATATGGTGTGTATACTATATCAAATGAATTGTGGAAGTCCACTTGTTAGCAGGTGCAGTTAGACTGCTGGCCACTAGATGGCTCTGTTCTGACTATAGTCTGGTAAAAGGACTGTTGTAATTAGATGTTAGCTCCCTTTTAGAGAAAACCATACTCTAGTGATGTAATGGGTGGAGTTAGCGCCCATATAAATGCCAGTGTGGGAGGGGTCTGGTCTTGGATGGGGCATTGAAGACTGATACCCCAGAGCTGCTATGATGTAGTCTTCTGCAGAGATAATCTTAAGGGCCCTGTGCAGGGCTGAAGTCACAAGCAAGGTGAAACAGTAATTATGAGTAGTTGTAGAAGCATGGAAACATGCCATCTGGGAATACGCCCATCTGGACAGAGGCATAGATGGATATTCGGAAAAGATTGGTATACTATAGAGGGCACATTGATCATACTTGGTGATTGAAGCTACATGATGTGGTGCTCTCTAGGAGAGAAGCTGCAAAGGTAATATGGCTTACAATTTATGAATGAAGAAATAAAAACTACAGAATGTATACTCCTATGTATGGCATTCTGAAGAATTCTGCTAGTATGTCAAATGTGATGTCAGATGTCATGGAAATTTTTGGGAAGTTAAAGTGCGGAAAATAGATTTTATATGTGAACATTCCTTTGTTCCTAAGTATTCAGGCCTACCCAATATGGTGGAGGGTTCCATCCAGGAGCGGACCATTTGGAAACTCGGGCACTGCCCGAGGGCCCGGGGTCAGTAGGGGGCCCAATGAAATGCCCCTGGTACCTTTTTCATAGGCTTTTTTGAGTTTGGCCAAGGACACAGGAGCCCCATGATCCCCTATTGCCCGGGGGCCCCATGAGTTGTCAGTCCGCCCCTGGTTCCATCAAAAAGAGGTGGGTAGCTGTCCTATCCAAGAAGAAGCAGGGTGGGGACTTGCTTGATTTGGTGCCAAACACCTGCCCAGTCCTGTGCCCTATGCATAGATTGGTCAACACTGAATGATCAAGAAGTCCTGTCTGTTTTCATTTTAATTAAGGTATTCAGAAGGTTATGCCTGCAGGAATTTCATATATTAGGAGATTGTAAAACTAGGACAAAAGGAAACAATACAACATTCTAACAAACTCATGTCCTGTTTTTCCTGGGAATTAAAGAAAAGAAATATCCCTGCTATGTATTATGTCTGATTTATGGAGGGTGCCATATATTTTACAGTTATGGTTCACAGGTACTATAATGGCTCAGAACACTGCGGGATAGATTTGCATCTGTAAGTTGATGGTTCCTCTAAGGCATTTTCTGAAATGAAGTGATGACATGACAGATGAGGGAACAAGGCTTTTCCATCATGAATGACTGAACTGCTTCCCTAAAAATGACTCTTCTGTTAGATCTGATTGATACACACATTATATAATTTTTTTATATTTCTACATAACATGGAGCTGCAGGTCTAGACTGACAGGTGACCTTCATTATTCTGCAGTTAATAAATTATGGCAGGCAGCAACGATAGGCACCAAGAACAAACCTCTCCATTATGGCAGTATATACTGTGTTATAAACTACTGTATATAAGT
Source organism: Staurois parvus (assembly GCF_062004578.1). Taxonomy (NCBI): domain Eukaryota; kingdom Metazoa; phylum Chordata; class Amphibia; order Anura; family Ranidae; genus Staurois; species Staurois parvus. Next base: position 24,709,043 of record NW_028318095.1, read on the forward strand.
TAGTCCTGGCTGAAGTTTAATTACTTTTTCTATTGCTTGGTCATGCAAGTGACAGTCCCCACTTCAGTTCACAGCTCAACCATTCAGCCTTTATAAAATGTCAGAAATAGGACTCTTTTTTTCTAAATCTCCTAGATTGTAAGCTCCAAGGAGCAGGGCCCTCCTTTCCCTCTTGTATTGAACTATATTGTTGCTATATTGTCTCCCGTTATATTGTAAAGCGCTGAGCAAACTGTTGGCGCTATATAAATCCTGTATAATAATAATAATAATAATAATAATAAATGCATATTTACTATATTGCCAAAAGTATTGGGACACCCCTCCAAATCATTGGATTCAGGTGTTCCAATCACCTCCATGGCCACAGGTGTATAAAATCAAGCACCTAGGCATGCAGACTGCTTCTACAAACATTTGTGAAAGAATGGGTCGCTCTCAGGAGCTCAGTGAATTCAAGCGTGGTCCCGTGATAGGTTTCCACCTGTGTAATAAGTCCATCCGTGCAATTTTCTTGCTACTAAATATTTCACAGTCAACTGTTAGTGGTATTATAACAATATGTAGGCCACTTAAAATGACAGAGCGGGGCCAGCACAGCAGGGTCAGCTGTAGCGCACAGTGAGCAGAAGTCACAAACTGTCTGCAGAGTCCAAGCTAAAGACCTCTAAACTTTGTGTGGCCTTCAGATTAGCACAAGAGTGCATAGAGAGCATCATGGAATGGATTTTCATGGCTAAGCAGCTGCATCCATGCCTTACATCACCAAGTGCAATGCAAAGCGTCAGATGCAGCGTTGTAAAGCATGCCGCCACTGGACTCCAGAGCAGTAGAGATGTGTCATCTGAAGTGACCAATCACGCTTCCCTGTCCAGGCAATCTGATGGATATGTCTGGGTTTGGCGGTTGGCAGGAGAACGGTACTTGCCTGAGTGCATTGTGCCAAGTGTAAAGTTTGGTGGAGGGTGATTATGGTGTGGGGTTGTTTTTCAAGGGTTTGGCTTGGCCCCTTAGTTCCAGTGAAGGGAACTCTTAAGGCATCAGTATACCAAGACATTTTGGACAATTTCATGCTCCTAACTTTGTGGAAACAGTTTGGGGATAGGCCCTTCCTGTTCCAACATGTTGCACCATTGCACAAAACAAGCTCCATAAAGACATGGATGAGCCAGTTTGTGGATGGAGGAACTTGACTGGCCTGCACAGAGTCCTGACCTCAACCGATACAACACCTTTGGGATGAATTAGAGCAGAGACTGCGAGCCAAGCCTTCTCGTCAGTGCTTGACCTCACAAATGCGCTTCTGGAAGAATGGTCAAACATTCCCATAGACACATTCCTAAACCTTGTGGACAGCCTTCCCTGAAGAGTTGAAACTGTTATAGCTGCAAAGGGTGGGCCAAATCAATATTGAACCCTACGGGCTAAGATTGGGATGCCTTTAAAGTTCATGTGCTGGTAAGCGTCCCAATACGTTTGGCAATATACTGTATGTAATCCAAATTAATTTTAAAAAGGTATCAATGATAGTGAAAATCATTTGCAATGGCCATGTTGAGTGGCTGACACTGAAAATCTGGTACAGAGATGTAGCTTGCAATTTTCCCTATGAAAATACTACGTCAGGTGTGATTCAGCAAAACTAGCAAGTGCTGAAAAGTGAAACGTCAGCTTTAGGCTGCTATACCATTACTCACCTAAAGCCTAGTACACACTATGAGAAAATCGGATGAAAAATACCGCTTCCGGAGCAAGCGGACGATAATCTGACCATTAGTACACAGCTTTCAAGTGCTAATCCCGTGCTAATTCATGCAAAAAATATCCGAAAGGACAAGCATAAAAATGTTTCTCGTAAAATAACAGAATGAACAATTTTCGTGTAATTAGTATAATATTTGTACTGAAAAAATCTAGTGACCAAGGCCACGCATGCTGTGAAATAAAAGAATACATTACAATACATTACATCACATCCGAAGTTGTATTCTGTTTTACAAGAATTTTCATAACTTTAGTAACCTATTCATTTTTTATATGAGATTAGCATGCAAAAAAAAAATGGCCGATCATTCGTCGAATATACTCATCATGTGTACTGGGCATTAGTGTGGAAGAAGTGGCCATTGTTGCCTTAAATTTAATTAGCGCCTACTTTATTGAATATATATACATCAAACCTTTTCTCTAAATGGACTTAAACCCCTATCTCATGTAGAGTAATCACTATGTATTGAAAAATAGTATTAAAATAAAATAAACCACTATAAATCACATAAGTCCAAGGTTTAAAGTGTCTCAAAGAAAATCCAAATATTAAAACTGTGTCCAAAATATCGAAAATCTTCCAAAAATTAAACAGTGTATCCAACTTATTCACCAGTCCAGATCCCGTAGTACCTCAAAAAAAATTAAACTGAAATAGTGTATTACCTTCAAATTTCTAAATTCATTATTATGTGAAAAATAAATATTTACAACGTGAGTAAAACGTGAATCATGCAAAGAAAATTTTCACTCCGTGTACACTCCTGCAAATGTGAAAAACAGTAAAAAAAAAAGTTTTTTTTAAATATATAAAATAGATTTTTCTAAATCAACAAAACCACTCCGTGAAAATTCAATTAATATATCAATACATGAAGTGAACAATCCATGACCACCTCACTCTAGTGGGATTAAAGGTAATTACCCTCTTGAAGTAACAACAAGCATCTCTAGATATGTAATCACTTAACACCTTCCATCCACCATGCAGATAGTAGACTTTCAACTTCCCCAATTCCTCAGAAGGTAAAGAAGAGATCCATATAGTAATTGAATAAGGTGTATATGAAGAAATTTAATACAATGCTTACACTAGGAATTACTTAATCCTTCAGACCAGTCCCAGCAGTTTGTAATGCAAAAACACACATTCTCCAATACTCAAAATGGCCGCGCCACTACTTCCGGTTTGGCGTCAGACGGCACGTTACTGACGCGTTTCGTCACTTCCGGACTTCTTCTCGAGGGATCCCTATTCGAGGGTCTACTATCTGCATGGTGGATGGAAGGTGTAAAGCGATTACATATCCAGAGATGCTTGTTGTTACTCCAAGAGGGTAATTGCCTTTAATCCCACTAGAGTGAGGTGGTCATGGATTGTTCACATCATGTATTGATATATTAACTGAATTTTCACGGAGTGGTTTTGTTGATTTAGAAAAATCAATTTTATATATTTAAAAAAAATTTTTTTTTTTTCTTGTACTGTTTTTCAAGTTTGCAGGCGTGTACACGGAGTGAACATTTTCTTTGCATGATTCACGTGTTACTCACGTTGTATATATCTGTTTTTCACATAATAATGAATTTAAAAATTGAAGGTAATACACTATTTCAGTTTCATTTTTTTTGAGGTACTACGAGATCTGGACTGGTGAATAAGTTGGATACACTGTTTAATTTTTGGAAGATTTTTGATATTTTGGACACAGTTTTAACATTTGGATTTTCTTTGAGACACTTTAAACATTGAACTTATGTGATTTATAGTGGTTTATTTTATTTTATTATATTTTAATACTATTTTTCACTACGTAGTGGTTATTATACATGAGATAGGGGTTTAAGTCCATTTAGAGAAAAGGTTTGATTTATATATATTTACTTTCAAGGGTGAAAGTGTGACTTTTCTTGGGTTTATCTAGTGTGAATTTATCTATTTTATATACTTTACTGAATAAACCACATCCTTATGAATGCTGCTGACCCTTGGAAAGGATTAGCTACATTGCATACAGTTAACATATATACCTTTAGGAGATTTTAAGCTCACCGGTGAGACTGAGTACGCAAAGGACGATGATGAGGATCCCCAACAAGATGGATACCACACTCAGGAGTCGGGCCAGGCGTCCTAATCTTCGAGCTCCATCCACATCACCTTGCTGTAAGCTGTTTCTTGACTAGACAGAGACCAAAAAAAAGTGAATCAAATCTTTGCTGAAAACAATTTACTTTAGTCAAAAATAATATTTACATTTTCATTTTAGTGTTCCTTTTCTCTATACAGGAACATTCAAAACCTTTTTTTTACTTATTTACCAGTGGGTGAGGTTCTCCTTGGACTGGTAAGGTAAACAGGTTTTTTGTTGTTTTTTTTAACTTGGTTGGGTTAACTCCATGACTATGGTCTCTGATTAATATTCTATACCTTCTGGGTCTAGTTTTATGCGTTTTACCTTGCTTGTAGAGACTATTGGTTGGTTTACTGGGTCTTTTAGTCAGGTCAACCTTGTAAGATAAATAGGTTATATGGCTCTATTTGGACCCCTTGCTATTGGTTCAGTAATCTATTACTGGTTGCTGGTGCTGTAGCATTGGCATATTTGTTTCATTATCAATGTTAGTCTGTCAATACTCTTTGTACGCTGTTTTTTATGCTTCAAAAGCAATAAAAATAATTTTCCATGAATATTATCATTGTTTAAAATAGGTCATATCTACAATGCTCAGCATAAATGAGTACACTCCTGTTGAAAAGTAATATTTTAATCAATATCTCAATGAACACAAGTAAGGTAATAATATAACTTAGATTAAAAAATCTTCAGTTTTACTCAAATTTGTTGATGCAAAAATGAATACACCACAACAAAAACTACTACTTCTGGTATTATGTATGACCTCCATGAGTTTCAAGGACAGCACCAAGTCTTCTAGGCATGGAATGAACAAGTTGGCGACATATTGCAACATCTATCTTTTTCTAGAACATCCTCTTTAGAGCCTGGACGCTGGATGGAGAGTGATGCTCAACTTTAGAATTCCGCATAGGTGTTCGATTGGGTTCAGATCAGGAGACATACTTGGCTATTGAATTACTTTCACCCTGTTCTTCTTCAGAAACGCAACAGTGGCCTTATATGTGTGTTTTGGATCATTGTCATGTTGAAAAAGTGCACGACGACCAAGGGTATAGAGTGATGGTAGCATCTTCTCTTTCAAAATAGAGCAGTACATCTGTGAATCCATGATACCATGAATGAAATGCAGCTCCCGACACCAGCATTCATGCATCCCCACAGAAAGACACTGCCACCACCATGCTTCACTCTAGGCACCACACATTTTTCTTTGTACTCCTCACCTTTGTGACACTATACAGTTTTGCATACAGCCATCAGTTCCGAAAACATTTATCTTGGTCTCATCACAGACTACAGAGTCCCAATAGTCTTCTTTTTCAGCATGGACCCTGTCAAATTTAAGGAGGGCTTTTTTGTGCATGGACTTTAGGAAAGGCTTCCTTCATGGACAACACCCATGCATCCCATTCCTCTGCAGTGTACGCTGTACTATGTCACAGGAAGCAATCACCCCATTTTGGCTTTCTACTTCTTGCAGTGAACTTGCATGGTAAATTTATTCATCTCTTCTCATCAGAATAGGCTCCTGTCGAGGTGTTAACTTCCGTGGATGGCCTGGACGTCTCTGCGAGATGGTTGTAGTTCCATTTTTGTATCACTTTTGCTACAGTATTCTGACTGAAAAGTAAAGCTTTGCTGACCTTGTAGCCTTCACCTTTCTTGTGTAAAGAAATGATTTTCTTTCTCAGGTCTCGTGACATTTCTCTTCCATGTGGTGCCATTGCTGACAGCATGAAATGGACAGGGGTTTTCTTTGTTAACTCCTTGATGCCTACTGCACACAAAATAGCGGCCTCACAAAACTGCTCTTTTTTTCTGTGTGGCCACTAATTTGCGTACCTGTGTTTCTGCTGGGAGCATGCCGCAGGGCACACTCCCAGCAAAAAGACCGGGGTGTCACTGAGAGCCCCAGGTCCCGTTCTAACAATTGGGACCCGGAAAAGGTCACCTTATCGCTTTGATAGCCTCTGATTTGCTATCACAGTGATCAGTCACTGTGATGTCTGCCCCCCTTGTTTACACTTTCTGAATGGAGGAGAGAGATACGTTGTATCTCTGTCCTTTCAAAGAGAAAAAAAACCCAGTGTGTGTAAAAAATAAATAAATAAATAATAATATTAATAAAAAAATAAACAAAATACCTAGATTAAGGTTTGCTCTAGGTCTGTGCCAGGGTTAGTGTTTGGGTCAAGATTAGGGTCAAAGATCAAGGTCAGGGTTAGTTGTTTTTTTTTCTGGTCAGGGTTTTTTTTTTAACTTTTAAATTAGTATCAGTGTCAGTTAGTGGCAGGATAAAAAAAAAAAGAAAGCAAATTGAGCACTATTTTTTCTGGGCTGTACTACGGGTACAAACAACAACTAACATACACACGTGGTATCGCTGCGATCGTCAAGAGCAGGAGAAATTATTTCAGCTTGTTCTTTGGTGGTAGGTTATGGTAGTAGCAAGAAATATACAGCTAAAATGTTTTTTATTTCACTATTTTGGGCCAGTTTTCCTTTTGGTAATAAAAAAAAAACAGGAGATATCTGTTATCATTTACCACCAAATGAAAGCCCAATTTGTCCTGAAAAAAGCTTTTTTGTGTGTGCAAATTAACAAATCTTGCTTGCAATCAATGGCCGGCATTATGGGAGTATTTTGCAGTATAGTATCCCATAGAAAATGTTGATTCTGAATGAAAAGTAAACGTTTTGTTGGGGTGTATTCATTTATGCTGATCACTGTATATACTCCAGATACAAACCTAAATGCTACATACCTTCATATGTATATGAAAGATGCCACATACCATGCCTAGAAAAAGTAGTCATATCCCTTGAAATTTTCCACATTTGGTTATGTTTATTATGATTTTATGTGACAGACCAACAAAAAATGGCACATAGTTATGAAGTGGAAGAAAAATGATAAATGGTTTTCAAATTTTTTTACAAATAAATATCTGAAAAGTGTGGTTTGCATTTGTATTCAGCTCCCTTTACTCTAATACCCCTTACTAAAATCTAATGGAAACAATTGCCTTCAGAAGTCACCTAATTAGTAAAGAGAGTTCACCTGTGTGCAATTTAATCTCAGTATAAATACAGGTGTTCCGTGAAGCCCTCAGAGGTTTGTTATTTTACATTAGTGAACAAACAGCATCATGAAGGCCAAGGAACACGCCAGACAGGTCAGGGTTAAAGTTGTGGCTATGTTTAAAGCAGGGTTAGGTTATAAAAAAAATCTCAAGCTTTAAATATCTCACAGAGCACTGTTCAATCTATCATCTGAAAATGGAAAGAGTATGGCACAACTGCCAACCTACCAAGACATGGCCGTCCACCTAAACTGACAGGCCAGGCAAGGAGAGCATTAATCAGAGAAGCAGCCAAGAGACCTATGGTAACTCTGGAGGAGCTGCAGAGATCCACAGCTCAGGTGGGAGAATCTGTCCACAGGACAACTATTAGTCGTGCACTCCACAAATCTGGCCTTTATGGAAGAGTGGCGACAAGAAAGCCATTATTGAAAGAAAGCCATAAGAAGTCCCATTTGCAGTTTGTGAGAAGACATGTGGGGGACACAGAAAACATGTGGAAGAAGGAGCTCTGGTCTGATGAGACCAAAACTGAACTTTTGGCCTAAAAGCAAAATGCTATGTGTTGCGGAAAACTACCACTGCACTTCACCCTGAGCACACCACCCCCACCATGAAACATGGTGGTGGCAGCATCATGTTGTGGGAATGCTTTTCTTCAGCAGGGACAGGGAAGCTGGTCAGAGCTGATGGGAAGATGGATGGAGCCAAATACAGGGCAAGCTTAGAAGAAAACCTGTTAGAGTCTGCAAAAGACTTGAGACTGGGGCCGAGGTTCACCTTCCAGCCGGACAACGACCCTAAACATACAGCCAGAGATACAATGGAATGGTTTAGATCAAAGCATATTCATGTGTTAGAATGGCCCCCTAAAAGTCCAGACCTAAATCCAATTGAGAATCTGTGGCAAGACTTGAAAATTGCTGTTCACAGGTGCTCTCCATCCAATCTGACAGGGTTTGAGCTATTTTGCAAAGAATAATGGGGAAAAATTTCACTGTGCAAAACTGGTAGAGACATCCCCAAAAAGACTTGCAGCTGTAATTGCAGCGAAAGGTAGTTCTACAAAGTTTTGACTCTGGGGGGCTGAATACAAATGCACGCCACACGTTTCAGATATTTATTTGTAAAAAATTATGAAACCATTTATCATTTTCCATCCACTTCACAATTATGTGTCACTTTGTGTTGGTCTATCACATCAAATCGCAATAAAATGCATTTACATTTTTGGTTGCAACATGACAAAATGTGGAAAATTTCAAGGGGTATGAATACTTTTTTAAGGCACTGTATCTAAGCTGAATAACAAGACTATAGAAGACCATGTAGTTGCTGCTAAAGCCATTATTACAGCAATGTCTGCCAGCATAATCAGTTATCCAGGCAGCAGTAAAATAAATGTATATATAGTTCAAGCACCTCTAGCAGGCTGTCATGATATAAATATTGTAAAGGATTAGTACAAGTCTCAGTGGTCTGGTTTTTAAGATGGAAGATCAGGAGGACCTGCATTGATTTTTTTCTTCGGAACCCTGTTTTAGGATTATTAGTGTTGTTATTTCAACATTTTCTTGATGTTGTGTTTCACAACATTAGTTGAACTGCTGAAAATAGATTCAATTAGTCCTACTTTAATCCATAAATGAATCAACCAAGGACCTTTTTTTTTCTGGACATCCATCCACATCTCACCCACTGCAGGATAGAAGTGGAGTATTGCTAACTCAGTCAAAAGCTGTTAACAAACTCAAACTGTTCCATGTATGCATCTGTCAATGCTGACATTATGAGTGGACACAGAGGGACAGATCTCTTACTACAAACGATGGTTGGTATGATATCTGCCTGATCTCATTGTGATCTGGCTAGTGATTTAGGACACGGACCATCTCATGTAATCACCTGTTTCCAATATCATATAACAATTAAATCATAAAAAGTATTTATTAAAGCCAAGCAGTGTAAAGTCTGGTACACACTGGCCAAACATCAAACGGTATTGGCTGGTTCAACAGAAATCGGCTGACACTTGGCCAGTGTGGTGTGTACAGCAGTGTGTCTGATAGAAGCCAGTCTAACAACCAGCTTCTGTCTAACAGGCATGCTCCAAAATCAGCATTCAATTAGCACTGGTAGCCAATGGCTGCCAAAGCTGATCAGTGTGTTCTGGCGGGGGGCAGTCCCTCTGTCAGAACACAATAACTTGATGGGGGAGATCGATGCACTAACGTTGCTTAGTTAGTATGGTGACCTCTCTGTGTCAGCCTGCTGTGTTGAACTAAAAAAAACTTCTTGCGTGTACTTAGCATAATTTCTTAAATCTGACTTGGTATCAGTCTTTTGCAGTTCATTATACAGCTTGTACAACCGAGCTGGGAGAGGGAGAATCAGCACCAGAATCCAGTAAGGCTGTAATATAAAGAGCACGCTGATAAGAGGGGACAGTGAGATGAGATTATCAGTGTGCTGCTTCTCCTTTCATTGTCCAGTCACAGGGTCAGGGTGGAGTGGAGACCTGAACGTGAAACTGCATCAGAGAAAGAAGAGGCATCCTCACTTGCTTGCCTTGGCTGTGCTGTGGCGCATACCAGTATAAATCAGAGAACTGGATGGACTGCAATGCAGCTAACATAGCAGCTCGCATCTATGAGGCTCATCTGTGTATTTATCTGTTAGCCCAGAGTTCAGCTTTAAAGCGATACTAAAGGTTCTTTTTTTTTTTTTTTTTTTTTAAATAACAAACATGTTATACTTACCTACTGTGTATAGTGGTTTTGCGCAGAGCAGTCTGGATTCTCCTCTTCTCGGGTCCCCCGCAGGTTCTCCTGTCTGTCGGGTGCCCCCACAGCAAGCAGCTTGCTATGGGGGCACCCGCTGCTCCATGTGTCCGTTCACACACAGAGCCGCAGCTTGGCCCCGCCAACCTCATTGGCTGACTGGCTGTGATTGACAGCAGCGGGAGCCAATGGCTCCCGCTTGCTTTGCTGTCTCAGCCAATGGGGAGGCAGAGACCCATGACAGCTGAGGCTGTCATTCACATTGCTGGATCACGATGAGGCTCAGGTAAGTATTGAGGGGGCTGGGGGCACTGCCTCACACAAAAGGTTTTTTACCTTCATGTATTGAATGCACAAAGGTAAAAAAAACCTTGAGCCTTTACAATCGCTTTAACTTTAGACTTATAGCCAGTATAACCATCTAGAAAGGAAAATGATGTTGTGTACAGGTTATCAGTTTTACATATTGTAGATTTAAAAAAAATATATTTCTAGCATGTTCATAATTTCTTTCATAATATTAATAATATATAATATTCCAAAAAATACTGCTAACTCTCCCAACTACTTTCTCTCTTCTGAAATTCCCACTATCATTCTTGGTGATTTCAACATCCCTGTTAATCTTAACACTCCTGCTACCTCTAAACGTCTTAGCCTAATCACTTCTTTTGACCTAAAACAATGGACACACGCTTCTACTCACTCCAATGGCAACTGCCTTGACCTTGTATTCTCCTACTTATGCACTCCTTGCAACCTCACCAACTTTCCTCTTCCTTTCTCTGATCACTCCCTTATTAGCTTCACTCTCTTCTTGGCTTCCTCCTCCTTGTCTTCCAACTACCAAACAGTTACCCATAGAAACCTTCGCTATCTTAACCCTTCTCTTCTTTTTTCGGCAACAGATTGTCTCTATGACAAAATCTCAGCCCTGCCTTGCCCCAACCTGGCCACTTCTGTCTACAACAGTTCACTGTCATCTACCCTGGACACATTGGCCCCCCTCACTACACACAGAATTAGGCCCCGACCGCTACAGCCCTGGCAAACAGACAATACCAGATGCCTCAAAAAACATAGCCGTGCTCTTGAGTGTTTATGGCGTAAGACTAAGACCCTGCAAGACTTCGACCCATATAAATCTCCCCTTCAAAAATACAATTCTTGTCTCCACACTGCCAAACAGACTTATTTTATCACTCTCATTAACACCCTCTCACGCAATCCCCGTCAACTCTTTTCCACCTTTAACTCTCTACTTTGTCCTTCTCTACCTCCACCCACTAACTCACTGCCCAGTAGATCGCTAATCACTTCAAAAATAAGATTGATACAATTCGTGACAAGATCTCCACTGTAAAGATATCTCCCTCACCCTACACTCCTTGTCCACCTGCACAATCTATACTTCCCTTGTTTAACCCAGCTACTATAGAGGAGGTTGGTAAACTGTTTTCTAAAGCCCACCCAACCACCTGTCCCCTGGACCCTGTTCCCTCGCAAATACTACGGTCTCCCTCTGGCTCTATCCTTCATTCTTTAAGTCATATCTTCAATCTCTCCCTTTCTACTGGCATCTTCCCCAACTCTCTAAAACATGCGCTAGTCACCCCCATACTTAAAAAAGCCTCACTGGACCCCACCAATCTTGGCAACCTAAGACCCATCTCCTTTCTCTCTTTTGCCTCCAAACTCCTTGAATGTCTAGTCTACAACCGGCTGAGCTGCCACCTTATTGAAAATAACCTTCTCGATCCCCTTAAGTCTGGATTTCGCCCACAACACTCCACAGAAATTGCTCTCCTAAAACTCACAAACAATTTACTAATCGCTAAAACCAATGGTCACTATTCTGTACTCTTGCTCTTGGACCTCTCCACTGCCTTTGACACAGTTGGCCACTCCCTCCTCTTTAAAAAACTCTATTTATTTGGTCTCTGTGACTGTACTCTCCGTTTGTTCGAATCTTACCTATCTCACCGCACGTTCAGTGTCACTTACAACTCTACTTCCTCCTCTCCTAGTCCTCTTACTGTTGGGGTCTCCCAAGGTTCTGTCCTTGGACCTCTCCTATTCTCGATCTACACTTCTTCCTTGGGTCAGCTGATAGCTTCCCATTGTTTCCAATACCATTTCTCTGCTGATGGCACACAAATCTATCTCTCTATTCCTCAGCTCACCCCATCAGTTTCCATACGTATCACCGATTTTCTAACAGACATATCAGACTGGATGTCACACCAATTCCTAAAACTCACTCTATCCAAAATTGAGCTCATAATATTTCCTCCCTTACGTGCCTCTTCCACTGATTTCTCAGTCAGGATCAATAGCACCACTATCAACCCATCGCTGCATGCCAGGGTGCTAGGTGTAACCCTGGATTCTGAACTATCCTTTCAGGCCCACATCCAATCCCTGTTCAAATCATGCCGCCTCAACCTCCACAACATCTCCAGAATACGCCCCTTTTTAACCAATGATACCACAAAGCTTCTAATTCACTCCCTGGTTATCTCTCGCCTCGACCACTGCAACTCCCTCCTAATTGGCTTACCTTTACATATGGTATCCCCCCTCCAGTCCAACATGAATACTGCTGCCAGGCTCATCCACCTTACCAACCGTTCAGTGTCTGCTACCCCTCTCTGCCAATCCCTCCATCCCTAAATTCAAAATACTAACAACAACTTACAAAGCCATCCACAACTCTGTCCCCAGCTACATCACTAGCTTGGTCTCAAAATATCAACCAAACCTGTTACTAACAGACCTTCTGTTCTCTAGTTCCTGTGTCACCTCCTCCCATGCTCACCTTCAGGACTTCTCCCAAGCTTCTCCCCTCCTATGGAACTCCCTACCCCAATCTGTCCGGCTGTCCCCTAATCTATCCACCTTTAGACAATTCCTGAAAACCTTTCTCTTTAAAGAAGCCTATCTTGCTTCTACCGAGTAAACCGCCATTTATTTCCTCTATCAGCTCATCCCCCCACAGCTATTACCTTTTGTATCACTCAACCCTTCCTCCTAGATTGTAACCTGTAACGAGCAGGACCCTGTTTCCTCTTGTACAAAATTGTATTGTAACTGTTTTATGTCTACCTTCATTTTGTAAAGCGCTGAGCAAACTGTTGGCACTATATAAATGTATTATAATAATAATAACTATCACAACTGCAGAGAACCAAAATCAGACAACCATATCACTAGAGGATTTGTTTTTATTGTTCTACCTATAATACCAATTAGTTTCTGAAAACACAGGGTAAGCTTTTGATTTGTAATTGAAGTAAGTGGATTTAATAAAGTTTACCCACAGTTTATGACATTTTTGGTTGTTTTTTTCAATTCCTTTTTATTATGAGTTCTCTTTTATTGCATCCAGCATTGTATTGAACATAAATTAAATTTACACTTGTGAGGACAGCATATGTTCATACATGTATTGAAGCAGTCTATGACAACAATTTTACTGTCCTGTTTGTTCCCTGTGTGATGTATTGAGCCATTGTAGTGAGCAGGGAGGTATTGTTATCTTGTTAGACTCACCATGTCCAGACTGGATGTTGGTATAATTGAATTATACTGGGTGATACAAGGAGAAAATACAGTATAGAGCGTTCTTCTGGTAATCTTACCTGTTTTGTAAAAGGGGAAGGACAGTAAACAGGAAAGCATGTATCTTTATGTATGAAGGCTAGGTTGTGTGCACGGTGTTCTTGATCAAGAGATTTATTATCAGCACATATAATGGTACATTTGTACACTGTAGGACTTAGTTTTTTCCTTACTCTAAAGCTAGCCATATATGATTAATTTCTTTTCATTCAGCCAGCAGGCGAACAAAAAAAGCAGATTCTTCCATCCACGCAAGTGAGGTGGATGGCGGAAACCCCCCCCCCCCTCCTCCCACCCCCAACAGGGGCATGGAATCTGACAGGGGGGGTCTCCACTGTCAAAAAACTCTGATCATTGACTGCAGTTGCTGATCACCAAAAGTTTTCCAACATTCCTATTGACAGAAGTCAAACTAACAATCAATTTCTATTGAACTGGAAAGGCTAAACATGGATCATAACTTGGCCAGTCCCTGCTGAACAAGCCAAATTTCTATCCATCTATGACCAGCTTAAGATTTTTGCCTAAAGGCAAACCATTTTTAAAATTTATTTGGAAAGGCTTGATAAATGTACAACTGTAATATGAATTTTCAGTGCCTGAGTATTCATAAACACTGACTTTTTACAATTTTTGCTGATTCTAACACCAGAATTATCATTGGCACCCCAGATGGTGCAGGAAGATAACTAGGTTATTTTTATTTTTAACAGATTGTGGTCACTAGTTTATTAGATGACCTGTCACTTGCTTCCATTTTTTATACAGCTGAAATCTTATATCAGACTGAAATAAGACTACAATAAGTCTTAGCATGGTTTGGTTTGGGGCATACATTTCAATACATAAAATATAGATGGGAAACATACGTACACCCCAAAATATAATTTTAGACAGAGTTATATATAGAGGAAGGAGAAGGTTCCCTTTGTACCAATTTTTACAGGTGCAGCTCTGGGACTGTTGCCCTTATCCATTTTATACTACTTAGTAGGTTTGTGACCTGGAACAAGAATACAGATCAGAAGTTTATATACTTCACTGGCAGCATACTAATTCCAGGTCAATGACTCACTAAATAGTGAGGAAGAACATCGATGACTGTCCTGAACCTTGCACCTTTCAACACAAGTCAACAATAGCAGTAATGTACCTAGCATATCTGCAACACAGAGCAGATCATTTTTATCGCCCTCCTCCCATACATGAAAATAATATTCATTAATAATCATGAAATTAAATGTCATGCACACTGGGGGTGGGAGTATTATTAGTTGGTGGAGGGCAGATAGCAGCAGCCATAAGTATGGTTGCACAGATATGGAACTTAGCAGTGGCCCAACATGCAGAAGCTCAAATATCCTATCCACTACTTTTGAAATTAGGAGAGGATTTGCCCATTGAACACCTGTAGGCATGGCTATTAAAGTGGGTGTCATGGTGTATGGCATGTAGTGTGCTGGTTAAATAAGCCTTGCATTGTTGATATTGGCAGCATTAATAGCCCCAGCACTGGTGTAAGTGGCTGCAATCATCTCCCCTTTACCGGTGGTCAGTGGTAGTAATGTAACCCCCAACATTGTTGGTCAGTGGTTGGCTGTAAAAATACCCCTCTTTAGTGTTGGTAGTCAGTGGCTTACTGGAACAATAACCCCCCCGAAATGTTGGTCAGTGGCTGACTGTAACAATAAACCCTCACCCCTAGCACTGGTGGTCAGTGGCTGGATGTACAAATATCACCTTCCCCCAGCACTGGTGGTCAGTGGCTGGCTGGAATAATAACCCCCTTCCCAGCATTGATGGTCAGTGGCTGAATGTGAAAAAAAACCCTTCCCCAGCATTGGTGATCACTGGCTGGCTGAAATAATACATTCCCCCTAGCATTGGTGGTCATTGGCTGGCTGGAACAGTAACTCCCACTCCCCCAGCACTGACTACCAGGAGGGAGTAATTGTTTCAGGCAGCCACTGGTAGTCAGTGGCTGGCTGAAATGATTACCCCTTCATCAGCACTTCACACACCTATTAGAAATAAGAGGATTCCCCAGATCAGAGTAAGAAAATGCAGATCCAATTTGATGTAGGCAGCATAAATGTTTATAAATGGAGTGAGCAGCAACTCAACAGGGAAGTCATGAACAATCAGTACAAAGTAGGGGAACAATAACATTTCCTCTCTTTAAACAGATCCTTTA
This sequence comes from Staurois parvus, assembly GCF_062004578.1. Lineage (NCBI taxonomy): Eukaryota > Metazoa > Chordata > Amphibia > Anura > Ranidae > Staurois > Staurois parvus. The sequence goes on from NW_028318095.1 coordinate 24,724,632, forward strand.
GTATTGATAGCGATATGAAAGCCATTGGGTTTGATTCACCATTGGATCTGAATGTACACTGAGCTTAGCGAATAAATGATGCTGTGTTCACTTCAATCCTTCAATTATGTGCAAACAAAATTCCATTGTTTTGTTTTTCTTAGCACAGGATTGGGCAGAGTGAACAGAGCTTTACATTATTTTGTAATCTAAGTGACCTTTCCCTTTGCTAAGTTTAAAGTCTCTACTCCTTTAGTAAATCAACCCTGTAGACTCAGTCGTTTGAGGTCTTTGAAATCAGTATACTGAAAAGGCTTCTCACTTAGGAAAGATCTCCTCTTCTGGTAAATGGAATACACCATGGATTTAAAAAAACTGTAAAAATGAAGGATTACAATTTTAAAGCAAACCAGGACAAAACAACAGCACATTTATAAAGCATACAAATTAGATTTACTAATACACATAGGGCTCCACTTGCTTCAAGCCTTTAAAATGATCACTATTCAAACTAATTTTTTAAAAAATCTGAGAGCATGAAAGTCTAGTCACACGACCTGTCAGTCATACAGTATGACTAATCTCTCTTCCATTCACAGGGTTTTCTCCTCAACATTATGTAGGTCATACATGGATCAAATTCCAAATTAATGTTATTTAGAAAATTGGAAATTTCGTGTGTTTTGTAATTGGATGGTGCCACCATTGATTTCGAATTTATTAACCAACCAAGCAATTCAATTTCACCTCATGTTGCTACAGAAAAGAATTTTCATGGCCAATAAAGTTCTTTTCTTTCCAGGTCACAGCTCATGCTCATTTCTTTTTCGTTTATATTTCTTGCACAATTCTTTCATTGATTTGAAATTCGTTTGTTTTTCAGAACATTTCCAACATGCCCGATCACTCAAATTCGATGGTCACACGAAAATCATCCGTTTCTGTGACCCACTAATGGTGTGAAATTCGAACGAAAATTCTTAGAAAAAAGGATTTTTGAAAGAAAATTCTTTTGGAATTCGACACATGTATGGCCGGCTATAAGCAGAGAGAACTGTGTGGGACATTGCTCTACACCACCTGCCATGGGCTACACTGGAGTCCGGTGCAGAGCAGATACGTTTATCCGTCCCCATTTTTAAATTGGCCCCTAAGCTATTTATCATCCTCATCTCATGTCATTTCTGGCAATAAGGCCAACCCTCCCCTTCTTTTATAGAATTAAACTCACTTTTCCTTCTGATTATTTGCTTTTTTAATCCACTTTTATTTCTCATCTTGCCTGATTCAAAGGAATGGACCTACCAGTTTTGCAGACTGTCCAACTGTACAATGGCCCACTAGAGATTAAGGACTACTTACATTTTAAATCTATGTACTAAATGAGTGTTTATGCTTAGGCAGCTGTGGGTGCTATTATGGATCATTTTAAGGACATCTAATAAATTTTTGGTCTGCCTTCCACCGGCCCCTTTTGAACTTTGCAGGTCCAACTGCCGCAGGTCCTGGGACAGACGTCCCTGAGGACCTAATATCACTGGTGTTGTCGCTTCTTTTTTGAGCTGGTCTGTAAGTATTAGGGTTATTTATATGAATTGGGGTACGATTTGTTTGAAAATATCATACTATTATTATTTATTTATTTCTTGCAGACAGCTATTCTGTATCTGCTCCTGAGGAAGTGGACTGAGATTCACGAAGTGCTTTGAGCTTTTTGGATACAATATACTATAGAATCATTTACTAACATCTGGACTATATGTGCAAGAACAATATAATCATCTATTACTGTATTCTGCTATTTATCTATATGTATGTATTATTACAAACTAGCTGTACATTGCGCTTAATTTTATCTTTACAAGATTTGTATATATGTTTTAAGAAACTTGCTACGTATGTAATAATCATGATACTATTTGAGTGTGTTGCGCTTCATTTAAAGGCCCATGAACTATGCTTTTTTTAAATTTTGGATATATGGATTTAGGGATGGAGGCGTACTGCTCTTCATGGTGCCTCAGATCACAATCTTTAACTAGCAGTATGGGGAAGTAGCAAAAGTTGTTCTTACCCATGGGTCTTTGCTTAACACTGCCACTACCCACCCCTCTTCCACTCCTGTGTTCTGCTTTCCAATTTCCTGGCTTTTTTTCCATTTTAAAAGGCAGAGCCAGGAGAGGGGAATTTGATTGGTTTGCTCGCATCCTGGCACAAGAGAATTTTGTTTTCACAAGCACTTTTGTTGACTTTTTTTCCCTTTATTATTTTGAATATAAAAATAACTTTTTTGGGGGATTTTATTTCAAACATAAATTGAATGTGGTATATTGTAGATTTAAAGTGACAGTACCTGTTTGATGTTTGTGAGCACTGAGGACAGCGCTTTACATGTATGGTTTTAGATTATCATTAATATCTGTATGTGGGTATTTATGTTGGCAGCTTTCCATTTACATTTTATTTAATGCTGAGTTGGTATTTATGACACATTTTTACACATTGGGGGTGGGTTTTTGTGGTTATTAGCGCAGAGTTTTTTTGGCTTTTAATTTTTCTATTTTATCTCTATTTACCTTGTTGTTTGCTTTAATTTTAAAAATACGGTCACATTACCAAATCATTGGTTGACCTCATGGGGTTTATTTACTAAAGCTGGAGAGTCCAAAATCAGACTCCCTTCTGCATAGAAACCAATCAGCTTCTAACCTCAGCTTGTTCAATGAAGCTTTGGCAATGAAACCTGGAAGCTGATTGGTTTCTATGCAGAAGTCAGTCTGATTTTTGACTCTCCAGCTTTAGTAAATAAACCCCCATATGTCTGAGGCTCTTTTATTTTGGTCTGGTGGCTTCACTGGGACATCTATTAAAGTGATACTAAAGCTAAAGACGTTTTTTACCATTCCTTGCATTAAGATTAAAAAAAAACTTTTATTATTTACTTTTAAAAATTCCTCTGTCCTCCCCCTTCCCTGTGTGAAGAGGAAGAGAAGGGAGAAGAGATCCAGCACTGTGCACTGCTGCATCTCTTCTCCCCTCTCTTCTTCACACAGGGATTCGAACAGCAGCAGGAGCCATTGACAAATGCACTGACGAGGAACTGGGGGTGTGGCTAGTCACTCTGTGTATGTTTATGGAGTACGGATCCAAAGACACAAGGCTTGGGAGCTAGCAGACACTGTGTGCCGCCATAGCAAATGGCTTGCTATGGGGATAAACAAAAAAATGGAAGAGCCAAGATTGGGTATAACCAACCTGCCCATAGATGGTTGGAATCTCGACTGATCCCTGCTGAACTGGCCAAGATTCAAACCATCTATGGCCAGATTTAGGTTGAAAAAAAGACTCCTACCTTGTTCGACCAATAGGATCACACTCTTATAAACTTTAACGCTTTAGATAAGTGATCTTTTTGTCAATAAGAGGTGTTGTCATATTTAGGCCCAAGAAGCAGCATCAGAGATTAAATTAAAGCAGAACGAAACACCCACAAATACTCACCTTCACCTAACAGAGATGCAGGGGTTACATTTCTCAGCCTGGGATCACAAATATGTGATGTGTTATATCGCATGTGATTCGCACAGAAACCACACCGCATTCCTGTGCAAATCACATGTGAATTGTGTGCTGTGCGATTGGAGCCATACATTTTGTATGGCTCAAATCGCACTGCATCCACACCAAAAAGGAGTAGGATCCTTTTTTGGTCCGCATTAGAATCGGATTGCATGGGTATTCACACCTATGCGATCCAATTCTGTACATTGCACTGCGTTTTGCGGACTGATTTTGGGGTGTTGTTAACATACACTTCCACAGTGGTTCCCATGAACGGGGTGCGATTGTGATGTGATGCGGAATTCACACAGCAAATGCTGCAAATTCCACACCGCATCAGTGTGAACCTGGGCTTAGTGTCTGCTGTCATCTTTGCCCTGGCTACTTATGGGTGTTGAGTTTTCGGCCTCTTGATTTATGAATGAGGGATGGTGTCGTTCGGCACATGTGCACGAACGTAAGTCATTCTGGCACGGCCAGAGAATGCTGGGAATGCATGCTGAGCTGCGCATGCGCAGCTTAGTGTACATGCAATAGAAGACTGAAAGCAGACAGTTAAGTGTGTGTTTCCTGTAGACATTACAAAGTATTTCTCTTCTGAAATAAGGAGCTGCCTGCTTGCATTTTACTTGACTTTATTTACTTGTTTTAATTCTTATGCTGCTAGCATTAGTAAATAGATAGGAAAGTATTTCTTCAGTTACTTCCAGGCCTAGGCAAATGATGTCATACATTCCAGAAGTCTTCAGGAGAGGAAGTGGGGAGGGGGGGGGTTTCTCATGTAAGCATACCCTCCTGTGTACATGCCTAAGCTAAGGGAAGATGAATACCTGGAAGTGAATGCTACATGAATTGTCCGCCCTTACTCAAAATGGCCAAAGCCAGAATTGCTAGAGGGAGTTTTTCAACTTGATTTCTCAACAAAATAAAGCATGGAGACATGGATGAATGAGTTTGAACATTAAAAATTAATGAAATAGCACTTTCCCTTTGTGGTGCTCACACACAGTGTAGTTCCACTTTAAGTTTAGTTCTGCTTTAAGAAGTGTATCATTTTTTTATTTACAGATGTCTACTGAGTCAGATTGGCAGTTGGTGGAATGCAAAGTTTAAAGATGGGATTGCAATACTGTAGTATAACACCCTTGAGAAATGCTCTGTACCTTGATAAACTAGTATATATAATACTACAGAAAATCTCAGTGTGCATCTCTTCTCGGTGATAAACATTTAATCTTGGATGCATTGAAATGATGCACTTCCACGGAACATTATTGACATTTTCTTGGCCACAAGCAAAATCACAGTAAGTTGTAGAAGACACAAATGAGCTGACTTGTAAATCTTGAAGTAATATTGCCAGTTGGTTGTAGACACAGGGAAATGGTGCCAGCAGACAAGAGCACTTTTCTACTGCATTCATTTGCAAAGTGGGTAAGCTGGCTTTAACAGCAATCTTAACTCCTTCAATGCCTTAAAAACATTTTCCAGCTTCTCAACTTTCTATTTAACCATTATAATAAGCTCGAAAGAGCAGGGCCCTCGATCCCCTCATGTTTTGCATTGTATTGGTATTGTTCTGTCACATGTTCTGTCCCCCTTTGTAATGTACAGCGCTGAGCGAACTATTGGCGCTTTATAATACTGTATAATAATAATAATAATACTGCTGGCGAGATTCAGTAAAAATAGCAGCAGCCTTTTTTAAAAGAAAGAGGCTCTCACCTAAGACTCAGATGGTTGCCTAGGCAGAGTTTGGGAGGATAAGCCCTGCCACATTTCAACTATGACCTCACTGTCAAGATTCTGTATTCATCCTGTAGTGGAAGTTAAGCCTAGTACACACTACTAGTTTTTTTTTGTTCAACCTAGCAAGCTGGATGAAAAACAAATGACAGCTCAGGAGGAGCCACTGTATGGACTCTCTGATGCTAGTACAGCGATCTCCCCCATTGTGCTATTGTGTTCTGACAGATGGATGGCCCCCTGTCAGAGCACTCAGCAATCACAGCCATTGGCTGACAGCGCTGATCGGGGCCAGACTGGCAGACCTTTTTTGGCCATGCTCCTTTGATAGAAGCCAGCAGAATGGCCCGCTTTTATCAGACCAGGTGTCATACACACAGGCCGAATGTCAACCAGTCTCTATTGAACCGACAAATGCCACCTGACATTCGGCACATATGTACTAGGCTTAAGGGAAAATCCAAAATTCATAGTTGCACTGGGATAAGGGGATAATTGTTCTAGTGACAACTCTGTAAATAAAAGTTGCCTCACTTTTATCTCTCAGAGATCACTGATATTGACAACAGTGGACCATGCCTGCCCAATGTATGTCAGTATTGCCACTTGTAGTCTTCACAATGTGACTGGGTGACAATGTAGGAGTACACCTGGAAGACAGTGGACTCCCTATAATAAACGCCTTCACAGGGACCCTTACACCACACCAGCAAATGCTCCCTGCCTGTGATTAGCTGCGAGTAGGCAGCCCCATTGAAAGCAATAGGAGGCTACCTCTGTAACCTCGCTCCTGTTTCCAACTCAGCTTCATACTACTTCTGAGTGCCTGCTTCGACTGTCCTTCATGACTGCTCCAGTCATCCTAGTATGTTCCTGCCTAAAGAATGTGGAGATCTTCGACAAGCCACACTTCCAGAACCTGCAGCACATGCAGAGTGCCCCTTTAGCTTCGGCTGGTCCAGTGTGCACCATTTCTGCTCCAGATGTCCTGCTTGACTTCTCATACTTGAATCTCTTACTTCAAATTCTGCTATCAACACCTGCCAGCACTTGTGTTCCTTCTGTCTCTCTGCATCATCTGTTCCACCTTCAGTGGGGCCTGGGCTGGAGATATAAGAGAGGCCAACCTCATTGATTCAATCTCATACCAGGTAGGTGATAGTTTCTATGCAGAGTTGCACCATATTTTACACTCTCCTGTTTTAGTAACTAACCCCCTAAGTCTTTTTAACCATTTGACCTCTGCAAGGTTTTACCCCCTTCATGACCAGAGCATTTTTTTGCTATTCAGCACTGTGCTATTTTAACTGGGAACTGCACCACTGCAATGAATGCAACACTACGCAAATGAAATTTAGAACTGTTGTTCATACAAATAGAGCTTTCTCTTTTGATTGTATTTTATCACCACTCGGTTTTTTATTTTTTTATTTTATAACCTAAAAAATATTTTCTACTTTACTGTTATAAAACATATTCAATAAAAAAAATAAAATTTCTTCATAAATTTAGGCCAAAATGTATAGAAAATCCCAATAAGTATATATTAATTGGTTTGTGCAGAAGTTAAAGCATCTACAAACTATGGTATATATACTGCAAGTTACACCACTATGGTGCTATACTGGTAATAGTGGTGATCAGTGACTTATAGAGGGACTGTGGTGGGCAATCTGGTGCTAGTTGATTCTAGTTGGGAGCTACACTAACTTACTAACTTACATTGACATTATCATCATTGTGATCAGTGCTAATACTGTACACTGTCACTGTACTAATGACACTGGCTGGGGTTAACAATATCTTGGGGCAATCAAGGGGTTATTGTTTGCCTAACAATTTGTAATGTGTGTAATATGTGCTGCTTTTACTTTACTATATGCTTTGCAGGGAGAAAAGACAGCCATATCGCTGTTCCCTGTTTTGTAAACACAGTACTCTGTGTGTGATTGGACACAGCCAATCAGTTGACTTCAGCCAAAATCATTGGCTGATTTAAATCAGCTCGCAAACTCATGCTGTGTCCAATCACAGAGGCAGGTTGGCAGGGGGTATGCATGCATGCACCTGCAAACCCGGAAAATGTATATATTTGTGACTGTGCCTGCACCTGCTGCCCTGCCACAGTAAATGTACAGCGGGGGGATGGCAAGTGATTGAAAGTCTACTTTAGTAGAGAGATCAATTTCTGTACAACCCTCCCTTCCTACAGATGGATAAAAAGTCGTCTGGTCCCTGCTAAACTGCCCAAATTTCAATCCATCTAAAGCCTGCAAATACATACATAGAACATACCATCTGCTTAGAATGGTTTTCCTACCAGGCATTGCTGTACAGCACCAATCCACCCCTTCAGTAATCTGGTAATTTGGGAACCTCTTTTGCATACCTATTTGTAAAGCAGAAGAGGTATTCCCAAACAGGCCCACTGCAGTCTCTTGTCTATGCTACATAAAAAAGTTAATATATCAAGGTAACAGTACCATGCTATCTCTCAGCCACCTGTCAGATTTAAGACTGCCTTGGAAGACTGACTCTGTTTGGGAATACATCAAACAATGAGAGAAGGGAATTGACACATCTGAAGAGCTGTCTGGAATCCTAATGGGTTACAGAGCAACACAGTGTTCACATTTCACTGATTCCCTTAGTTTTGCCTTTTGCCATAGCCATTTAATTTAAAGTTCCTGCACTACACACCACTATCATAATATATGAGTACACTAAAAGAAAATGTTGCAATACTGTTAATAATAAAAAATTTCAAAAAGTGGGAACATACAAATGAATCCAGTTTCTGAACGATTCATCTATCATGGGTGGGTAATATTCAATTTGTGACAACCACAAATAAAATGTAGCAGACACTGAATATAAAACATATGAAATAAAATGGACACACTGTAACTTGTTCCACAGTCAGGAGAGTTCTGGTAATAGCAATGAAGGCATTATCCATTCAAACTAATAAAGTTGGAAATATTGGAACAATCCTTAAAGCAGAACTAAACATGAAAAAAGAAAATTGTTTGCAGGCAGCGTTTTTTTTGGTAAACAGACATTGAACATCTCTTGTGCCAGAAAACGTTTTTTATTTTATGCATTCTTTATTTTATTATACAACACAGAATATGACACGTAGCTTCTCAAGCAGTTTTTTACAGTTCCAGAGGTGGAAGTGACACCATTTCCACAAACCACAGTATAATGGTTCATAAAAAGAAAGTATAAAGTAACAATAAAGGAATAATACAGAACAGTCAAACTGGATTTGTACGTATTGAACTTGTAGTACATGACAATCCAAAACAATCCAAGAAGGGGTCAATGTAAAGTGTTACAGCTTTACAAAAAATGTGCAAGGAGCAAATGAAAGCCCCCCTCTAAGGTACTGTAAGTATACTCATAATTGTAAGGTAATATAGGTACGGCAGGGAGGAGGGTGTGCCAGGCAGGGGGGATGCCCGCCAAGACATATCTAGGCCAGCAGTGCAACAATAAAAAGGGGCCAGTTTTCAATGAGACAGTAATCATGTAAAGTCATCTGTACAGGTAAATTCGATCCAGTAGTCCCATGTAGCAGTGTATTTAGAATTTGTATCATTAAGGGACCTTATAAGACTTTCCATTATCCTGATGTCCCCAACTTGGACAAATGAAGTCCAATGCAGAACATAACCAGAAGACATATAGCATATTTCTGGGGCTTTGTCCACACCACCAGCAAGTAGCAGGTAAATTCGGATACATGTGTGGAGTCTGGGCAGGGTGCGATACTAGCAGGTGATCCAGAAAAAACTTCTTCACCTTTTTACTAGCATTTGTTTATGTACACTGCCTCCAGCACATGTGCAAATCAAGCTACACTCTCAAGAGCCAAAGAGTAGTGCTGAGTGCCATGTGAATGCTACTTTACTGTGCATTTGTGGGAGCCGCATCATCACTGGCTATCCAATGGTTGAAGAAGACAGACCCTACAGGAACCATTAGAGAGTGACGAGACGACCAGAGTGGCAACAGAAACCTCAGAGCTGTCATCACTGGACAAAGTCAAAATCAGAGGTAGGTTTGCCAAATTGTGCAAGTGTGCTGTGTATATTATGGAAAATGCTTCTTAGGCTCCATTGAGACTTAGTTACACCAAGGTTGACTCCACCCAAAAGTGAGAAAAGTGATATTTCACCTTTACTTTGTATTAAAGTAATAGAGTTATTTTATTTGTTAAAAAAAACATGTTATACTTTCCATCAGCCCTGATCCTCCTCCTTTGGGGTCCTTTGCTGGTGCTCTGGGCCCCCCCCCACTGAGTGCCCTCATAGCAAGCCATTTACTCTGGGGGCACTCCTGCATGCTCACCCCCTGCCCTCTACTCCCTCGTCACTGACTCTGATTGACAGCTGCAAGAGCCAATATGAAGAGTGAGAGCTAAGAAAGCCTTGGCTCTCATGCACGTTGCTGGATTGAGACTGGGTTCAGGTATGTATTTAGGGGGGGCTGCATGCAGAAGTTTATCTTAGTGCATAGAATTCAGTAAGGTTAAAAAACCTTCTGTCTCTACAACCAGTTTAAGTAGAATCCATTTGGATTTGGTTTTGGCCATTGGCACTGTAATGGCTGCAGCAATAGCAACTGGTCTGGAGGAGGTATCTCATCACAAGAGCCTCAGACAGACCTAGCATGAGATTTAAAATGATGTTAAAGCCTAAGATTTTTTTGCGATTTCTACTGCTGAAGTAAAGACTTACAATGGATATGACTTCTTGATGTAGTAAAGGTATTCTTTCCTCTTGATTCTGTTAGTCCTCTTAGTGTCGGACCCAGTTTTCTTTTTCTGGGCGATTCCTTTCTCTTGCAGGATCCTATGGAACCATCCTTTCATGGATTCTCCCAGGATCAGCCTGCAGAGCAGTGTATGGATGCTGCCTGCGCCAGCATGCACGGGGCATCCCACTCCTCTCCCGATCCTTCAACAGAGACATTTATAGACTGCAATATCTGAGACATTGCCTTGGAAGCCACTGCCAATCATTTCCTTTAAAGGAGGAGCAGAGGCATGTCTTGTGTATGTAGTATTGACTGCCTGGGTGTGTTTTTCCCCATGTTGGGCAAATTTTATGAATGCAGGGGAATGCACGTGTGCTGGTGCAAAGAATGATGGGACATGTAGCCCCTAGATTTGTAACATAAAAAGTGCAAGCTTCCTCACCTAGAAATACAATGAAGAGGTGTACTGGATGCCAGAGGATGTGGCTGTAAGCACACAAAGAAGTACTTCTGAACATTGTGGGAAGGCAAGGTTAAATTAATCTATAACAAAGTGTCGCTGTTAAAAAAAAGGAGTGGCTTTAGATCTTCTTCACGCATAATTTCAGTGTTCTGGCTGCAGTTTTGAATATGCATTAACATGCTTTTTTTTAGAGGTTTTCAGTGAGCTCCAGTGTATTTTTTCCTTTCTTTCTTATTTTGAAACTTTATTTTTGTTAGGATAATCCACATTCTAGTGTGTTTGATGCGTTCAGAATGAAAAGAAAACAAAAAAATGGCAGCTGGTTGTACTTTTGTTGAAAGCAGCACAGTGGCTTAATGGTTAGCACATCTGCCTTGCAGTAAATGGGTCATGGGTTTGATTCCCGACCATGGCACCTCCTGTATGGAGTTTGCATGTTCTCCCTGTGCTTGCGTGGGTTTCCTCCGGTACTCTGGTTTTCTCCCACACTCCAAAGACATGCTGGTAGGTGAATTGATTCCTGTCCAAATTGGCCCTAGTATGTATGAATGTGAGTTAGGGACCTTAGATTGTACGCCCCTTGAAGGTTAGGGACTGATGTGAATGTACAATATATATGTAAAGTGCTGCGTAAATTGACAGTGCTATATAAGTACCTGACATAAATAAATAAACTGTCTGCAATGGTGTGAACTAGGGCAATTGGAATACATGGCCAACACTATGCATACATTCTGGATGTGATTTCAAATGCACTAGAAAGTATCTGGTGTGAAGCATCCCTAAGTATTACTTGCAGCATTTATGCTAAATAAATGATTAGCTCATACAGAAAACAAGCCCATAGATAAAATGAGTATCCCTAATAAAAAAATTATTTCCTTCCTGATCAGGTCATTTTTTGCGATACGGCACTGCGTTACTTTAACTGCCAATTGCGCAGTCATGCAACGCTGTACATAAATGAAATATATGTCCTTTTTTTCCCATAAATAGAGCTTCCTTTTGGTGGTATTTGATCACCTGTGTGTTTTTTATTTTTTGTACTATAAACAAAAAAAACAGACTTATTTTAAAAAACAATATTTTCGACTTTTTGCTATAAAACATATCCAGTAAAAAATTAAAAAAAATAAAATTTCATCATTTAGGCCAAAATGTATTCTGCAAAATGTATGTCTTTGCTTAAAAAAAAAAAAATCCCAATACATGTAAATTATTTGGTTTACGTGAATGTTTTAGCGTCTACAAATGGCGGTATAGATATTGGAATTTTTTTTTTTATACTAGTAATGGCAGCAATCAGCGACTTATAGGAGGACTGCAGCAGGCATTCTGATACTGGGTGGGAAATGACTAACTGCAACTGATGTCTCAATGACACTAATACAGTGATTAGTGCTAATAAAAAGCACTGACACTGTACTAATGACACTGAGCAGGAAGGGGTTAACATTTGGGGCGATCAAAGGTTTAACTGTGTGCTGTGCTGTGTTTTTCAACATGTGCTGTGTGTATTTTACTAGGGAAATGTGATTCTGTGTATTTCTCTACTGTGCAGATAAATACACAGCAGCATGTTCTTGCTGGCAGGAGAGAGACCCGTGTTGTTTACACACAAGTCTCTCCCGTCAGTGACTTGCCGATCTCCAGGTACCTGGCGGGGAATCTCCAGCCGGGACCTAGTGATTGACATATGTATATATACGTGATTTATGCACAGCCCTGCCACCCTTTAGCAGTTGGTCTACTATAGGGCATCAGGGAAGAGGTAAAAGAATATGTAAACACACCATTTCATATTCCTGATATGTGCCTGCTGTGCCATATACCAGTATCCTGTTCTCTTTGTTTTGCTTCCTTTGTGTGAAATCCCTGGTGCTCGTGGCAGTCAATCTGCTTTCCTAATAAAAAAAAACTTATCACACTAGACAGGAGAGCACAGCGTGGCCAGTGTTCTGGTTGTGCTGGGAGCTAATCCAATGATCAGACTTTTGCTGACATACCCTCCCCCCAATCTGCACAGCCATTTACTGGAAAGATCAGTGTACTGCTGTTTCTCCTCCCCCAACTCTTTATGCAACTGAGAACTTAGAGTATGTGATCACTTACAAAAAAGGGGGGAAAGGTATTTATAATGTTTTTATATGCATACACAAATGTTTTGCCTTTCATTTCTATTTTAAACTGAATAGGTTGTTTTGCAAGGTGTGGGTTCACATACACTTTAAGGCTTAGAAATGACACTCAGCTACAAGCTATGAATGTTTCATTTGGAATACACATTTTAAAATCTGTCTTTCCTAACCCTTGGAAAATGTTGATGCCTATAACTGCATAATCTATATAATTTGTTGAAATATTGTCGGCATATCACTGCACCCTGTGGTGGCTGTTTATTGTACCTATTTTATATACACCTTACAATGGCGCCTTGGTGTTTCAGATGTGACATAAGCACTATGTAACCTGTTGCAATTTTTGTGAAGTCTACATTTATTGTATCTGCTGCACACCAGTAAATTTAAAAAAAAAAAAAAAAAAAGAAATGTTTATTATACAGCTAAAGAAGATACAAGTAGTTTTGAATCAACTGAAGGGTTGGACGCTGCTCAACCGACCCCAGGACTCTAATGTTGTTCTGTTCACGCTCTGACGCGCTTCACCCTGCGGGCTTGGTCAAAGAGGTTCATCAATGTTCTAATAGGTCACCTGGAGATGAGCAAACTAATGCTGTCACTTATTCTACATCATGATAGGAATGGTCTAGGGTTTGCAGGGCAGTTTTGATTGCTGTGGCTGATAAGGACAAGCTGTAAATAGTAAATATATTTTTGCCTTTTTAACATATTGACCTCTTAATTGAGACCCTTAGCAGTCAGTGGCCTGGGGTTGTTTCTTTAACTGCCATGCCCTTGAGTAGGCCCTGCAACTAGAATACATACATGTGTCTGGTTCTTTCTTGATAAATTAGCACTGCTGCATGTCATTAGCTTGTGGCCTTCAGGATATTCATTAAGAAAATCTTCTTTTGGTTGACATGAGATTTGAATATGCCATTTTGATCTGATGCCATGTGCATACAAAAATTTAAATGACAGAATAAAGAATGCTTCATCTATTGTAAATATATATTACAAAATACTACATATAGGCAGAATGCAGTGATGAATCCAATAAAATGTAAATGTACAAGATAGGGTATAAGAATGTCTTTATTGTGAGGAATATGTAAGTACTCATTTCCTTTGTATCAAAATATTATAATCAAGCAATCCACCCAAGGCTACAAGATACATGTTAATGTAGTCTATATTTATTAATAAATCAATGCAAGTATTTTTATAATGTGTAATTATCTGATTTAGACTGATTATCAGCCTCATGCAATCCCTGTACCACTGAGCTTAGACCTGGAGATAGAGAAGCACCACAAGGGGTCAATAAGTTGAACCACAGTGCTCAGGTGGTAACAAGGAGCGTGCTGATATGAGAAGAGAACAAAGTGACACTGTGATGGGCATCCCATTTCTCTGTCTAGTCACAGGCTGGGTTCTAAAGGCTCAAGACTTTTTTTTACTTTAATGAATGCTAAGCATTAAGGTAAAAAAAAGTCTCTGTGAAGCCGCCACCCCAGTCCCCCCTTATACTTACCTGGGCCCCATCTCAATCCAATGATGTGCATGTGAGCAGCTGCTCTCCTGGGTCTCTCTTTCCTCATTGGCTCACACAGCAGTGAGAGCCATTGGCTCCTTCTGCTGTCAATCACAGCCAGTGAGCCAATGAGGAGAAAGCAGGGGAGGGGGCCTTGCTGCGTTCCATGTGTAAATGGGAGGCTCGGGAGCAAAAGGCTTGCTATTGGCAGCAATCGACAGGGGGGAGGTCCAGTGGGGCTGCAAAAAGAAGAAGATCAGGGCTGCTCTGTGTAAAACCACTGCACAGAGCAGGTAAGTATAACATGTTTGTCTTTTTTTTTGTTTTTAATCATTCCTTTAGAAACACTTTCACTGCATTACATACAATAGAGGGTTATTAACTGCATTATACGTGTGGGAGGCAGGCGACTGACCGTGGATGGAAGCACCTTAGAGGGGAGGCTTTGCAGGAGCAGGCGGGAGGAGTAAGGTAAATATTGCTCCTTAGCCCTGTACCCATAAACTTAATTAAAAGTGAACCCTTACATTGTTGATGGTGGTGGTGAGGGGGGGCTCCACAGGTAGAAGTGCCTAAGGCAACCCATACAACCAGTAGGTTGAATGAAAGAAAATGGCTCGATTTTCCTATCCAAACATTTGATGTAGATGAGGGAATCCCTCCCACTCTGGTACTGTATTCTGACAGCGGGAAGCTTTCCTCACCGTCAGAATACAATGATCAGCGGCTATAGCTGGTGGCACTGATTGTTCAGGAAAAACCCAACAGGCTGGATGTACAGAAGTCGATCGATAGATCAGCCTGTCTATACTTCGATCAAAATGTGTCCAGTCCTTGCTGAACCGGACAAATTTCAATCCATGTACAGTATTGCCGGCTTAACCCCCCTGGCGGTATTCTCGATTGAAGCTTGGGGTTAACTTTCAGTACCAGAATCGGTAACCCTGAGCTACACTTGGGAATACACTGCAGCGTTGCTCCAGGATCCCTCCAGCAGTTACCTTGTCCCCGGCCATGTCCTCCGGCCGATGCCGGCATCCATCTTCTGGGTTCCTTTCCCTGCGAGCGTCGGGATGTTTGGGACGTACGGGGGAAGGACCCGGTGGGAATTTCAAAAATGTAAAAATTTGACATTCACTCAATACACTAAAATCTGCTAGTATTTCATTACTGTATCAAACCATTTCACATACATTTTGTCCCTAGTGCTTTGTCCTGTTTCCTGCCTGCATTTTTACCATTCTTTCTGCCTGGAAACTGAGAACTGTCCATGGCATCCAAAAAGCGTCCCTTTAGGTCAAAAGCAGTTTTAGACCAGCTAGAGTAAATTAGAACCACTTGCAGAATTGAGTGATGATTCGTGGGGAAATTCATCATCAGACACTGAAAATGATTTTGCGACTGAGCTCAGTTGTGGTTTGATTACATTATTGAATTAAATTTATTATTATATTATTATTTTTTAATGATTATTTATTATATTATACTTTATGATTTTGTGTTTAAAATGTTATCATTTTACCCGGGATGTTTACTAGACTAGACTTGTTTGGACAGATTTCAGTGAATTATCCCTAAGAATTACAGGCCTACAATAAAAAAACAACATATTTCCATTGAAAACAATGTACCGCTTTGAGCACAGAAATACTGACATAATCAGACCGGAGGTTAAGTTAAGATTGAGTCATTAGTCTCCTGCAGGCAGGAGGAAGCATTTCCTTTGTCCTCTCTTCAGTAATTAGACTGTAATATTGTAACTTCGTAGTAACTCACAAGGTGAGAGGCTGCAGCATATGTGTCAAACATTTGTACACATAGCCGATAATTGTACAGGAACCATGATTTTTAAGACTTTGTCATTTCTGACCCAGCTCCAATCCAGCAATGTTCACAAGAGCCTCTGCTCTATGGGGACTCTACCTCCTCATAGGCTGAGTCAGCAGCTGGAGGCCATTGGCTCCTGCTGCTGTCAATCACAGCCAGTGAGCCAATGAGGAAAGAGTGGGGGATGGGGCCGAGTTGCAGCTCTATGTGTCTTATGAATGCATAGAGCAGAGGCTCGGGAGCGAGCACGCATCAGTGCCCTCAGAGCATGCTGCTTGCTCAGGGCACTGCTTGAAGGGGAGGAGCCAGAAGTGCCGATAGGAGAACTGAGAAGAGGAGGATTGGGGTTGCTCTGTGCAAAACCACTGCACTGAGGAGGTAAGTACAGCATGATTGTTATTTTAAAAAAAAACAAAAAGAAGCTATTATACTACTTTAACTTTAAACATTACTTAGCTTGCATGCTCCAAACATGAAAAAAACATATCTGATGCTAGGTCCAATTTAACTAGCGAATCCTGGCTGGTTGAATCATTCTTCAGTTTTTTAAAACAGACCTCTAATTAAAGAGATTTGTACTATTTTTCAAAGTATCTACTTTTCTTAAAGCTGATCTGCTTATATTTAGACTTTCCCATCTACCTTCTTTCTTCAACATGCTAATTATTTTTTGTTTTCATTACAGACCTGATTTTAAACCCAGTAATATCGTCACTGGGTCTCTGTGCTTCTCAGAGCAGACAGATCTTGGCTGGTGGGAAGGGCCAACAGGGTGCTGTATATAGCTTCTTAAAAACATCATAATCCCCTGCCACAGTACCCCTCTCAAAGAGCCCTCATGCAAGCGGTGGACTGGGAGAAGTTCTGAAACTATCTAAATGTCTTGATAGGTGGATGTCTGTCTGGAGGTGTGGGCGCTCCAAGGCAGACTACATCTTCATGCAGGTCACCCTAGACAGCATGCACATATGATGCTGAGCCACCATGATTAAAAGAGCTGATATCCAATGAATGAAAGGTGAATCAGGGACATTAAAAATGGGGAGGGAAGAGCTAGATGATGCTGGACATTCTCCAGGAAATTAGGTGGGCTCTATCTAACTTGATACAGCCTTTAATGCACACTGTAAGATGCTCACAGTGTGCGGTGAAGTCAGAGTAAGCAATCTCAGTTCAGGAAGACTGTACAAAATGTGCATGACTGGAGGAAAGGCTGGAGTTCAGCTTTAAAGGTTATTCTCAGTTTTTTTTTCTCCCCACCATTAAGGGAGTAATTACAGTCATTTGTATGCAATGCAAATATGTCAAAATGCTTCTGGACATCTTTCGGGGTGCTTAAACTCAGCATTCCATAGGCACAGCTGTATGCATGGTTCCACCATACCAACAAACAGAAATCCTCCTTAGCGCTCATTGGTGAATACTTAACCAGATAGGTTTTTACAAAATGAATTAACACATGGTCTTGCCAAAATATATCAACAATTATCAAGTGGTAGCTTTAGGACATTTTAAAAATGCTCCTTCTCTTGGCAGCAGCGTTCTTCCAGATAAAACACCTGACACTTGTCAAGGTGTGTAACGCTTTTACAAGCATTTTTTAGGGGTGTTTAGGCATCAAGTGCTTGGGCAATAGTCAGTTTCATTGGCCAGAATAATAATTTACTCTGGCCATTGAAATGAATTGCCGCTCAAGTGCTAAACGAGCCTAGGCGCATCAAGCATTTTTTCTGCCAAAACGCTGCTGCTCTTGGACACACTGGCCCTGGGGTTTTTTTCCTGCTGGTAATCGCTACTAAAAGATTTTAAAAGTCTATGTGTGCATGGACACATAGGATAACAGAGAGACGTTTAGAAGCAGTTAAAACAAAAACGCCTGACGCCCCTAAAAGTGGCTGCAAAACAGCCCTGTGTGCATGAGGCCTTAGAAGGAACATTTTATTAATCAAAACACCTGAATGAGAATCCTCACATAGAAGAAGAAATTCTTTAATGCCTTGACTGCTCTCTAGTTTTGTAGCAGTAGAATCAATCAGTAAAGCAGGACCAATTCAGCTGTACTGCCCTGGAACTAGAATACAAAGCTGTATTGTCTAATGTCTTTCTGTATGTCAGACACTAGAATAAGCCTTCCAAAGTGAGGTAATAAAATCAATCACAGGATAAGCCATTTAGAGAGGGAATTGGTTTCAATAAAACCACAGAGTCGAGATAAGTGGGAACATAAAATTAAAATTACTTTCTTGTCTGATAAAACAGATAGAAGATCCTGCAAGTGTAGAGTACAAATGCAGTTGTCCTTATGTACATGTATTCCTAAACCTGAAGTCTGGGATAAGTAAATATTGTCTACATACAACAATCATGCGTATTCTTACTTGATGTGCTTTGTGTATTTCTTCCAGATGTGTGCAGTAATGCAGTGTGAACTTTGCTTATGTGCAGAAGCTTCCTGTAATAAAGACCAGTCACTGCTACTCCCTATCCTTGTGCAGAATGAATGGTCTTGCCTCCACCCCCTCCTGTAGTTTTCTGTAGGAAGCTTGTAGTCGGTGGAGCCTGCTCAGCGTCTCCCACAGCTCTGTTCTCTGCACAAGCTATGTACAGTACGGCGGTGATTTCACTGCTACTTTAAGGGGTAATTACTAAGTTTGAAAAGGCATTTGGTGCACAAATTCTTTAAAGCTATTGAGGAGTATGCTTAACCAAACATTTATAAACCCAGAGTTCAGCAGGTAAGTACATAAACAAAAGAAATATATGAACGATTATGTTATTCAGATTATTTACACCCAGCTCATCACATTTATATATACAGTATATCTAAACATTAAATTAAACAAACAATTAAATTAATTTAAAAACTATAGCAGCCTATACAGTGATCATTTTTCTGCATTCGAACAGTTGGTTGAACAATAAAAATGATCCGATTCCCCCATCCACACACTCGATGTGGATGAGGGAATCCCTCCCAATGTTCTGTCATGTTTTCTCAGCAGGGAACTTTTTATGCCATGAGAACACAAGGATCAGTTTTGCTGGCTATAACCAGTGGCACTGACCACTCAGGAAATACCCAACAAGGTGCTTGTACAGAAGTCGATCTATTGATCAACTTCTGTAAAACCGGGGTGTTTATCCATGGAACAAAATTTTGCCAGATGCTGCTGAACCAGCCAGATTTCCATCCACGTACACTATGGCCAACTTATAGATTCTCTGCAATAGATTGCTCTCTTAGACATTGACCAGTGAGCCTAAAGTTGTGACAAATATCTTAATCCAAAAATGCTTTGTAGCTTCTTTTGCAGTGTTTCTCAATCATTTTATCCCAGAGGAACCCTTGAAATAAATTTCATGTCTCAGGGAACCCCTGTTAAGATGAGTACATTGGGGAAATGCCCCTTACATTGGGAAGAATGTTCCCCCTTATAGCAATGGTCAGACTGCTACCTTGCAGTCATGCTGATAGCTCTGCCAAGTAACGTTGGACATGGAACTATGTAGACACCATCAGATGGGAGATCAATCAACAACAGTTCAAAGAACCCCTAAAAATCTCATCAGAGATCCTAGGGTTCCCTGCTCTACTGTGTTAGGAAATGTATAGATGTAGGGAATACATTGGGCTTCACCTAACAATGTGGCATCTGTGAGGGAGGGGCATGGGAAAAGTCATCCTCCAAATGGGTGTTGACCAGGATGTACAGATTATTTCAGGGTGGCTATGCTGTTTAGTGGGGTGTTGGCCATGATGTACAGATTATTTCAGGGTGGCCATGCTGTTTATTGTGGAGTGTGCATGTGCTGCTTAAGCCTCAATCACCAGCGAATACCTTATACAAATGGACAGTGGTGGGTCTGATTGGTCTTATAACAGGATCTCCTTTCTAGGTGAACTGCAAGTGCAATGATTGTGCAAGCCACAGTGCCTAGTAATGGTGAACTGCAAGTGCAATGAGTGTGCAAGCCACAGTACCTAGTAATGGTGAACTGCAAGGAGATTCCTTTGAGTGTTTCCGGACCTAAGCCACCAACAGAGCAGTGTATGACTGCTAATTGTTACAGTCAATATAGTTACCTAACTATCTAGAACCTAGTCAATACGTAGGCATGAAGTTCAGCTAATAGTGACTATAGCTGGAATTACACAGATAAATGCTAAAACAAACCATCATAGGACAAAGCAGGCCGGTGATTTCAGCAATAATGTGCTATTAAACAAGAAGCGTTGGTCTTTCCAGGACCTTCTGCAGTAATGTAATTAGAATCTACACTGTGTGCCAACCTAAGGGTGGTGTGATTAGGGGAGGCCTGGTCATCAAAGCTCATTGCAGCGCTTTGAGTGCTTTCATGGTTTTGCGCAGAAGCATTAACCCCGTTAAACTAGGTGTGCAGATTTGTACTCTGTATCATACTTAATTATTTATGAACCCCTTTCACAATGAGTCGGGTGATCTAGTCAGGGAGGTGCATCAGAACTAGCAAGATGAGCATACTGTAAACAGGACCATGGACAGCTCCTCCTGAGCCTCTTAGATCATCTCTCCTGTGACTTGCGTCATTCTTCTACTGTACATCTATTTTGATCATTTTAGTTCATATTCCAGTAACTTTTTGCTTGCTGTTTGGTTTTTCATTTGCAATTCAACACCCAGATTTGAAAGATGTCCTATTTATCCAGCACATAGCCACTGTTCTGTGGTTTCATCAGGTTATGAATATACCAGAGAAGCACAAAGGGCTACCTCAGAAAAGAGAACCGGACAACATTTTTAGATCCATGAGATCGCTTGGAAAACAGATGATCTTCTTTTGATGCTGTCATTCATATTTTATATTCAACTGCATAGTCAACTTTTCATATGGCCCCTCTATTGCTTATATGCAATACGACTGATATAAATGTTGCTTGTGATTATCAGGTAATTATTTACAATTAAGCAAAATAAAGATAAAAGTTGGTACCAAGAGATCAAAGTTCTATGAGCATGAAAAAATGGAGATAGGGTTTGAAAGGCTAAATGCAAACAATCATATGATCGGTTTGTGAATTTGAGGTCTATTTTCACATCTGACACCCTCTATTTGAAGTTTTTATAGTCTTACCAGGTTTTTGCTGGTTTGCTATCTTTCACCCACAATTCAAAAACAAAACTAAAAAAATCGGTTATTTAGATCAAATTGGTCTAGCATCTGGCTGGACTGTACAACTACAGAAGACATCAGCCTCTAAGAGGTTTTTTAACCAAAACTGGAGAGTGAAAATTATTCAGTTTCCAGGTTTTATTGTCAAAGCTTAATTGAACAAGCTGAAGTTAGAAGCTGATTGGCTAGCTTGCACAGCTGTACCAGATTCTGAATTGCACCAGTTTTAGTAAATCTCCCCCTAAGATTCTTTAAGGCAGTGAAACTATGCACAGTACTGAATATTTGGGCAGTGCACTAAAATAAGATATCAATACAAATTTATGGTTACCGTGGGTCAGTATGGATGCGGTGTGACTACTTGGAGAATAGGTCAAACCTTTGTTGTAATCTTTCAAATACCTGCCTTAAGATTTGAACATTTCTTGTGGTCACTTTTATAACATATTGGTAAAAATAATTGCTTTGCAAGTAAAATCTTTTATATCTGCTAAGCTTGATTCTAAGACCCTAAAAAAAAAATTGGGCATAGAGACCAGAAGGTATCAACCCTCCCTGACCTCCATACTGTCTAATCAGACAGCAAGAACTAGACTTGGGCAAAAAATACCAAATGGCAGGGAAAATCTTATTCGACTGATTGTTTGCTCAGAATTGGTTAACCACAGATGTCTACTCACATTTAAAGATGTCTTTGGATACAGTCTTCAATCATCTAATAACTATAAGCACCAGTTATGGATCCTTAAGTAATCTTTTCACTGGGCAGACATTTAAGAGTAAAAGCACAGACAATATTTAATGTCTGTCTACAAATTCACATCATTAAAAGCCAGCTGAGTCAGCAAGGTTACACCTCTGTCTCCAAAATGGTTTTTCAATAAGAACAACAGTCATCTGCTAGTATGGTAACCCATGGCAAGCAAATAGGAAATAAACATATCAATCTGACTACAGTAAATTAAAATTGAATTGGTTGCCAGGGGTTTCTGCTCTTTGCGCTGCCTTATGGAATTAATCTATATATGGCTACTGACCAAATATCAGAATTTTTGTTTACTTGAAAAATCTTCCCTGCCTAAGGTCATTTTATATTTGACTTTCTGTTTTTTTTGCTCCTCAGGCTATTTATATCGAATAGCATGTAATTCATGCTGTGACTGCTTATTTATAACTTGCCATAAAGGTAGCCAACCTAATTATTGAGCATAGGAAAGAAGGGAATAACTCCAATCCCCCCCCGACACTCTCACCTACCTAGAATCAGTATAGCTGCTGTCAACATATGCAGGATAATATTATTTTCAATGCTAGATGTGAAACTTAGAGTTCATCTGTATAAAGAAGCCATCTACTGTATATTTTTTCTATGCAACAGCAGCAATAGTGAATGGATGTGAAAATGCAACCCAACCTAGTCTACTGCTCTGATGTAAATCCCAGAGCTCTATGTATTGATCCACATCTTTCTGACAATCAATAGCAGTGTTTTATGAGGGCATTAAAGGCCCTTTCCACCCTCCAGGCACCGGACTGGACCTCTGCGCTGTTTAAACAATCAGATCCATGTGACCTCTCAATAGATTACATGGAATGCCATTATTTGTACTAAGGGATTCCCATCTACATAACATGGGGCACCTTTCTAGTTCTTGGCTATTAAATGGTAAATAAAGTAATATGCTTCATACTGCTTTATAACTGGTGTACTTTGTTAGAAAAAAAAAGATCATTATTATGCGTGTTGGGTGGGGCTAGAATCCCCAGGGCTACACAGATTTTTAGACTGGCTTTCCTTTGCAGAACTGTGTAATTTAATGCCTCCGATGAGACAGACACATGTAATGTAAATCAGCAAAATGATTAAATAAAGCAGTAGTGCAATGATAATGTGTAATTTGCAGTTTACAATGATTTCCAGATTTCATCTTTCTTTAATTAGAATCTGGTAAAATATTGAGGAATAGCTGTTGATTGCTACTATGGACTATTGTACTTCGCAGCATTAGCCTCCTTAAATGATAATTAAACCATCCTTAACAATTTAGTAAAATGATGCATTACATAAATGCAGCTTTTTTTAAAGACGTTTCTCTTTCAGAAAAATGTAAAGTATGTACTAGGTAGAAAGTGGAGAATTCAAGCTGCTAATTTGGAGCAAAATTAATCAAAGTCTAAGTGCATCATTAATTCATAATGCAGATCTGGTCTTATAGTGTAGCTCGAAGTTGAGGTTTGCACATTCAGGCTTGGATACTTGTAACTTCTTTTAAAGCACTACATAACGTTCTCCTGAATTTACCAAATTGACTGCTGGCCAGCTGACAGGCATTGCTGTCTTCACTAGTTTATTTCCCCTAGGGGGTATTATAGACAGCTGACATTGTCATCACTCTATGGCCAGGACAAAGGCAGCTGAAAGTGCAATTATTGTACAGGATTAAGTGCGTGCATGCGCTGCTGACAGTATGCTAACCTATAACAGTCTGTTAATGGAAGTTCCTTCTCATGTGACCGTAGCATGGGTTAAATTGTGCAAATCTGCTAACAATGACACATAAATCTTCACATGCTTGTCAAACACCGTCCCTCCCAATTTCTCAGTCTGATTAATAGAACAGGCTCAATCTTCAAATGCTGAGATGGTCAAAAAGTATATTGGATGCGGGAAGCAGCAGGGAGGAGTCTGAGCCATGCCATATCCCATTAACAGAGGCAGCATTTGTAATGTGCTACGCTGAGCAGCACATGCTCCCAAGCAAAGCTGAGGGGGCACCGAGCCAAACCCAGCCTTTACCAGGAAGGCAGAGCGCTATAATATATGGGAATACAAAAAGATTGATAGCAAGCACTCTGCTAATGTGCAGCCAATGACATACCGTGTATACACTTTGGTCATAGATTCACTGGGCTCTTTCTTAATCAGCAGAAAGATTAATCATGATATGCAAAGTGCAGTAAGCCATAATAACCAATCAGATTTCAGCTTGCATCATTTTAAAACAGTCAGATCAGTGGAATCTGACTGGTTGGAGTTTCAACACTTTAATCTTCCCTTTTAATATAAACCTGACACTTGGGCAGTATTGAAATATGTTTTGATTGCATGCTTAAAAAAGAATAAAAAAAAAAAAAGCAAATGTTTAAATTAACCAATGCTTTGCTGGGTGTGGCTTGTGATGCAGTTGGCATCTTTTTCCACTTCCTAGGAACATAAGGGAAAATAGTTGGACAGGAAAACACCTGTGTGATTAGGCTCTGATGGAAGCAGCCATTCCCTGAGTCATGTGCCGCATACTAGTTCCAGGGCAATGGCTCACTCAATGGGTTTAGCTTCATTGCCTAAGAACTAGTATGCGGCACATGTGTCGAGCAATGACTGCTTCCATCAGAGCCTAATCACACAGGTGATATGCTACGGAACAGATTTCCTTTAAGTATCATGCACAGGCAGTTAGGTTTGTATACCGTATCATGCATTTTGTAGAGCTGTATGTGTAGTTTTTAGTAAACCACTGTGAGTTGTGTGCAGCCACCTATATGCAAGGCAATTCCCATCCGGGACCCTACTCACCATGATGGAGAAGATCAGTGCCACTATGTTGACTGGCCAAACTGGGCAGAAGCAGGAGAAGATGGCCAGGACCAAATAGTCAGTGGGCCTTCCTTGGTCCTGGGCAGTGGTGGTGGCTGTAGAAGAAGCCCTGGCAAGGCTACCCCTGCTTGGAGAGAGGGGGGCTGACTCCAGCTGCCCTGCGGACACTGACTTGTAGGGCAGGCTGTGCCCATTCTGGTCTAAGTCTCCTATGGACTTTTCGCTGGACATGGTGACCGAGAAAGACTTCTTCATGCCATTCTCTTCTTTAGCCTCATTTACAGAGGTGAGGAGTTTCTCAGTCTCATGTGCCTCTGCAGGAAGAGGGTTTCCTGAGCCCCCCAGTGCCTTTTCATACTGGGCATCTGTGTTTATGGCCATGACGGTGCTAGTCCTTTCCTCACAACTGCCTAATGCAGTATAGAATTCAAAAGAAAAGTAATAAACTTCTTACAAGCTGCTAAAATTCCATGGAGCCAGTTGGAGAAGTATCTCGTAGAAGTGGCAGTCTGAGGATCTTTTGTGAGAGGAGATGCTGATCACAGGCAGTGGAGCTGAATGGAGAGTTGGGTGGTGTAGGATCCTGGATGAGGCTCTGTTTGCTAGATCTGCTGCAGACTGCTGTTGCCCTGCCCCAGTCTCTGCTAAAGGCTTCTCAAGTGGAATCGTCCTCTCAGGACAAACCAAGTCAGATGCTGGCTAGGCTGATGACACAAGCAGATTATTGCAGTTTTCACACTAAGCAGCATCACAGGATTCTCCTGGGTGTTAACTGAGGAATTCCTCTACTTCATAGCTCTGTTATACAGTCATTTATTGCCGGGAGATTTTCACTGACATTGTTCTGAGACTTTGTGCACTTAACTGTCACTCTCTGCTGCTTCTGAATTAAGTCTGTGTATTTTTTTACTTAAATATAAATCTAGCCATGCAGATTTGCCTGCCCTGCATTTTGTCATATACTTGTATTATTAAATAAAGTCTCAGAATAAAAAAAATAGAGTTTATTTTTGTATATATAGCATTGGATTAACTATTAAAGTGGACCCCGCACCAAAATACAAGGTGATGTTGATAGGTCCCGCACTTCCCATTTAAAACAGCTATGAAAAAAAAAACAGGAAGAAAAAAAGGAAGATGTATATATACTCTGATTTTTAGCCCACTTGCCTAGGTGCCACTACCTCCCCATAGAATCCTAGGAAAGTCCAGGATCTCACACCTTAAAATAATGTGGTCCAGGGGGCTTAGCAAAATGGTGATAATGATATTTTGGTGCATGTTCCATTTTATGGTGACCAAAACCACAAATACGTTATGTTGTAGCTTACCAATCATCAGATGTTGTGGCTGCATTAGTTTTATTTTATTTGGCCACTATTTCTCTTTTGTTTTCACCTGGTTATTTGGCCAGTAATACAACCCCTGTATTAGTGAGACACACTGGGGGAGATTTACTAAAATTGGCACACTCTGAATCTGGTTCAGCTGTGCATGGTAGCCAATCAGTTTCTAACTTCAGCTTGTTCAATTAAGCTTTGGCAATAAAACCCGGCAGCTGTTTGGTTTCTATGCACAACTGCACCAGATGTTGCACTCTTCTGTTTTAGTAAATCTCCCCCACTGAGCACAGGAGGCACAGCAAACAGCAGCATTGTCAGTCTGGGGAGAGGGTAGCGTTAAAAGTATTAGCAGATTTAAATACATTAAACAAACTGAGGCCAAACTCCAGCTAATACTTTATAATCAGTTACAGTAAACATTTTTTTTTCTTTTGGGATACAGGTTTTCCATGAATAAATTAAAGCTGATCATTTTAATCACCCCTGTCAATGTCAAGTGGTTTGTCTCATCCATGTAAACTGATACATTCTGCTGGAGAGCTTGAGCATCTGAAAAACAACAGACTTGCTGGCTGGATCACCAGATGAATACAGAAGAAATAAAACCTAAACAGGAAACTAATACAGCCATTACATCTAAGAATTGGTAAGCTGCAGTACAATAAAGGTTTTTTAACTGAACCGACCCAGACTGTGCTTGAGTACTGACATCCAAAAGGCTGACGCGTTTCGAGGACTTGCCTCTTCCTCAGACTGAGGAAGAGGCAAGTCCTCGAAACGAGTCAGCCTTTTGGATGTCTAAACTCCCTATTGCGGACTGTTACTCTGCGCGGTGTTAACCCAGCTGTTCTTTATGATGTGCCTTGACTATATTGTCGTTTGTGAGTACAACACCGATTTTATTTTTTATTAAACATTTTTTATGGTAATGGACTAGGCCTGTGCGCCCTCTGTTTTGTCTTTCCTCATTCAGTATATTTAGATTCCCCCGGTCCATTTGAGGGCAGCAAGGTGTGCATGTTCCAGGACATTCTTAATGTGGTTGTAGCCTGCATCGAGTCCATCCCCAAGCGCAGGAGCATTTGTGTTTGCTGGTTCTTTGTGCTTGAGTACTTCCGTTAGAATACCGCTACACCAAACACTGACAACAGATACCACAGCCGACCATACAAGACTAGACGACACCAGTCTGTCTGAACATGGAACTCTTTATTTGAACACAGATACAAGATATATTCACTCAGGGGACAATCCCCCTTCCTGTATAATGACACAGAGCGGAGCAATCTATATTTAGTAACAAGAGACACACAGGTATTCAAACTTCACACCAGCAGACAGTCCCATCAGGAGGGAGGGCTGCTGGAGACCCCCCCCCCACTAAGCTAATACACATAAACATATACATCCTATAATAGTTTGCTCCCAAGCCAAACAATAGAACAATGGGATGCAGCCACATAACAATAAACAATCAACAACCCCCCACCTCACCTATCTCTTAAACATGTCTACACAGTCTGAGACAAAGCCCACACAATATTAGGACAGATCACCCTGTACCCCTAACAGGCACAGGATGATTTACACATACGAGGGATATGGGGAGCTGAGACAGGGGTCTCCCTACCTCTCCAAAGTGAGCTGGGTTCCTTAGGCCCCCCATCCACAGTGACTCCTGTCACATATCTCCCCTTTTGGCAGGGGACTAACAGAAGGAGAAGACCCCAAACGGGTTGACTCTGAAGTTAGTCTATACTTCCAGTACCCTAAGCAAATTGTCCCACACAAAGCATTACTCACGCAGCCAACCTCTGCCTCTCTTGTAGAACATACAACGTCCTTCTCCCTAAAGTCCTCTCAGCCACTGGAAAGAAGACAGGGTGGCTGGGCCGACTCCATCATGCTGCTGGGGATCTGGGCAGACTGCCCAGCATCCCTGGGGTATCTAGGTGGTGATTGTAGTCTCATCCACTTTGACTTGATGGACATCCCCCAGTGTTCGCAATGTTCGCAAAGTAAGGCTGACATCCTCCTGTCCAGACCCTTTTCTAGGGTTGTATCAGTGGAAACCAAAGTCTCATCCACAGACATCCACAGACCTCAGCTCAAGCTGCAGTTGTGAGGTACCGAATGCATCCTCTTCCTGTAGCTCCTGCGGTGCTGATTGTTGTGGGCAGAGGTCAACAACACCATGCCCTGATGCCAGCTCTTCTGCTGGAGGCGCACCGGCTAGTTCCTCCTCAGCAGAAAAGTCAATCAAATCGCCAGTCTCTGGAACTGGTGTCTGCGGATAGTGGTACACCATCTCCTGTCCTTGGAACCCAGAAGATGTTACCGGTGCTGGGCAGAGGCTAGCAGAGCTCTGCCCTTTTGTCAGCTCTTCAGGCTTGGGGACGGCAAGCTCTGGAATTTCCACTGTCGATTCTTGGGTATGCTGCTGAACATGTTTTAGCAGTTGCCTGTGTGCCCTTTCCAAATGCTGTTCTTTCATCAGCAGGTATTCCAGATCTGGTTCAAGCTCTGAGACCCCTGTAAGACCGAACATAGCCTCTCTGTATTCTCGCAGGTCCTCAAGGGTAGGTTCTCCTTCATTGCCAAACACAAAATGATCTGTAAGGCTCTCCCAGAGCAGTCCAGGGCCACCAAAGTCATATCCCTCCAGAGAGCATTCTGTTGTCACCCCTAAATATTTCTGCTCTGCGTGCCACTGCACTGCCTGATATCGGCTGTCCAGCTCTATCTCCTGCTGGACCAGCCTGTCCAACTCAGTCACCCATTGCTCCTGAGGTCGTTCTCCCAGGAATGGTATCCGTAACTTCCGTTGGTCCCTGGCCCGTTGCCCTGGGGTTGGATAGCACTTGCCCTTGTACATACCAGCAACCTGCAGGGCTCCACTCCAAAGCAACACCCGAATCTACTGCCTGAGCTCCAGGTACTCATCCACAGACACAGTCCTGGGGTATGTTGCAAGAATGATCCGCAGCAGCCCCAGGAACTCTGATGTCAGGTCCATATCTCAACTGGGGTGACCGACGTCTACTTTCCTGATCTTGAATCCCGGTGGTGGTTTGGATGTGTTCACAGCCAGGAAGCACAATCCCACTGCTGCCACCAATGTAACGGAACGGACCCAGACTGCGCTTGAGTACTTCTGTTAGAATACCACTTCCCTGTCCGAACACCGACAACAGGAACCACATCTGACCATACAAGACTATTATTATTACAGGTACTTATATAGCGCCGTCAATTTTACGCAGCGCTTTACATATATATTGTACATTCCCATCAGTCCCTAACCCTCAAGGGGCATACAATCTAAGGGCCCTAACTCCCATCCTTACATACACACATACTAGGGCCAATTTAGACAGCATCCAATTAACCTACCAGCATGTCTTTGGAGTGTGTGAGGAAACCGGAGTACCCGGAGGAAACCCACGCAGTCACAGGGAGAACATGCAAACTCCAGGCAAGTGGTGCCGTGGTTAGGATTTGAACCAGCGACCCTAGTACTGCCAGTTGGAAGTGCTAACCATTTAGCCACTGTGCTGCCCAGACTAGACGACACCAGTCTGTCTGAACATGGAACTCTTTATTTGAACACAGATACAAGATATATACACTCAGGGGACAATCCCCCCTACCCGCATAATTACACAGGGCAGGGCAATCTACATTTAGTAACAAGAGACACACAGGTATTCAAACTTCACACCAACAGACAGTCCCATCAGGAGGAAGGGCTGCTGGAGACACCCCCCCCCCCACTAAGCTAATACACATAAACACATACATCCTATAATAGTTTGCTCCCAAGCTAAACAATAGAACAATGGGATGCAGTCACATAACATTAAGCAATCAACAACCCCCACCTATCTCCTAAACATGTCTACACATTCTGAGACAAAGCCCACACAAAATTAGGACAGATCACCCTGTACCCCTAATAGGCACAGGGTGATTTACACCTAAGAGGAATATGGGGACCTGAGATGTAGTCTCCCCACCTCTCCAAAGTCAGCTGGGTTCCATAGCCCCCCCCCCTCCCCCAAAGTGACTCCCGTCACAGGTTTGCTTTGGGGTTTAAAGTACAGCTAAAGACAAAACTTTTTTTCTTGGTTTTGGACAGAGTGGAGAGGGATTAGAACCCCTGTCTGTTGTTATTACTTGCAAACATTCCGTTTTACTGCAATGCATAGATGTGAAGCTGACCTTAACATATTGTCAGGTAGGCAATGAAAAGGAACCATTTTTACACTGTCCTGAGGGAATTAGCTGAACTTAGTTTAGCTAGCTACTTAGTTTAGAGTGTTCTTTAATAGATTTAAGGATGAATTTGCTAGAAGTATTAGTTATGTAAATTGTGTTTGTTATTTGGAATGACAATAGTTTTTTCATTGATAAAATAAATTAAAAGAATAAATATGCATGTTTCCACGTTTTATGAGTTTGCGGTGCGTTTTTACAGGACATGTGACTCAAAAACCTCACCAAAAACGCAACGCCGGTGTGATTTTTTGGGGGTTTTTGCCACATTTTCCATTGATTTCAATGGGGAGGTGCATTTTTGTGCATTTTTTTTACTGCAGCAAACCTGTGGCAAAAATGCAGTAAGCTGGATTGTAAAAAATGCAATGGACCCAAAATGAAGCAGTGTGAAGAGTTCCATATGATTATATGTTAACATGTTTTTCTTTGGCTTGTTTTTACGCTGCACAGGATGCCAGAGGATGGGTCCTGGATGGGTGCTATGTGCACCAATATTTGCATTATTGTCCCTTTCAGAGAAATGTGTGGGTACTTGGGGGTCTCACCCGTTATGGGTGAGGAATTCCGGGGTAGTCAAGTAAAGGAGAGGACTGACTCACAGTCCTCTTGGTATTAGCAGAGACTTATTTTGAACCTGGAATTTTGGAGGTCTGGAGTGACAACCAGGTGGGAAAAGGACCTTCACTTTTGACTACGGGGACTCCAGTCCCTACGTGGTTAAGCAACCTCCAGGAAGCAGCATATAAAATAGGAAGCTGTTAGTACTAGGTGTGGTGGTGTAGAATTTGAGAGGGTGTGTGCTGCAAACTGACAAAACAGCTGAAGCTGGATGGTGCTAACCCTGGGGTAAAGCCCTTGCTTGACTTTTGCATGTCTAATAGTTTGATTTGTGCTAAAGATAAGCTGGCATTTTGTGTTGCATTTTCTGAAGTTTTGTTTTGCTGCTGGGAGCTCTCTTTTATTAGTTTAAAGAAAAATACAGACTTTTATGCTTAAGATAAAGTGCATGTGGTCCCAACTGCTGTTTTGGATGAAGGAAGAGTGCATTGCAGGCACAGTGAGCCAGCAGCAAGCCTCCATGGAAGTGAACCATCGTCATGAGGAGGCAATGGCTCAGCAGCAGCAGGCCCTGACGCAGGCTTTAGCTGCACAACAGGAAAACACTTGTTTGTTGGCCACCCAGTTTGCAGCCCAGCAGGAAAATGCACAAGTGGCTGCCTTTTGGAAGGCAGTGCAGTGTCTTGCTCAGGGATGAGCAAGCAGCCGTTGCCTCTGGCAAGCAAGTAGCAGTGAGAGCCAACCATTATTTACAGAAACTGATACTCAGTGTTGATGTGGAGGCATTTCTATCTTTGAGAGGATAGCAGACAGAGAGAGAGAGAGAGAGAGAGAGAGAGAGAGAGAGAGAGATAGAGGTGGCCCCATGATCAATTGGCTGGCTTTATTGCCCCATGTCTTTCCAGTGATCTGTACTTTGACCTGCCAACAGAACACATCAAGGATTATGAGTGGCTGAAGGCAAAGATCTTGGCCCACCTGGGGGGTGACTATGGCAGTGCAGACTCAGAGGGTGCACCGCTGGAGATACCATCCTGACCGGCCACCAAGGGCCTAGATGCATGGACTGGGGCAGCAGGTCACGAAATGGCTGCAACCAGAAAAGTTGACAGGCCCTCAAATAGTGGAATGGGTGATGATGGACCAGTACCTGTGGTCCCTGCCAGATGACCTGAACCACGAACCAGTTAGTGGAGTTGGTCAAGAGTTACACAGTGCTGGAGGACCTGCTTAGGCCTGTCAAGCATCTGGAACCCACAATTGGGTTTCCCTAAGAGATACTGATGGACCAGGCTACCCCTTTTATGTCGAAGGTGACTTGTGCAAGCTTCAGATTAGGCAGTTGCAGACATCCATCTATCATTTGCAGACAGATGACCTCGTTGAGAGGTTTAATAAAACCCTGAAGTTGATGTTAAAAAGAGTGGTCCAGAAGGATTGGGACATGTTGCTCCCTGCCTTGTTGCTCTCCATACAGGAGGTTCCACAGGCATCCACGGGCTTTTCACTGTTTGAACTTGTGTACGTGCAAGGACCCCATGAATTGCTGGATCTAGTACAGGAGGCATGGGAAAGTGAGTCCTCTATGCACAAAACAGCGGTAGAACATACAGTGGGGCAAAAAAGTATTTAGTCAGCCATCAATTGTGCAAGTTCTCCCACCTAAAAAGATGAGAGAGGCCTGTAATTGGCATCATAGGTAGACCTCAACTATGAGAGACAAAATGAGAAAAAAAATCCAGACAATCACATTGGCTGATTTGGAAAGAATATATTTGCAAATTATGGTGGAAAATAAGAATTTGGTCACCTACAAATAAGCAAGATTTCTGGCTCTCACAGACCTGTACCTTCTTCTTTAAGAGGTTCCTCTGTCCTGCACTCATTACCTGTATCAATGGCACCTGTTTGAACTTGTTATCAGTATAAAAGACACCTGTCCACAACCTCAAAAAGTCACACTCCAAACTCCACTATGGTGAAGACCAAAGAGCTGTCGAAGGACACCAGAAACAAAATTGTAGACCTGCACCAGGCTGGGAAGACTGAATCTGCAATAGGCAAGCATCTTGGTGTGAACAAATCAACTGTGGGAGCAATAATTAGAAAATGGAAGACATACAAGACCACTGATAATCTCCCTCGATCTGGGGCTCCACGCAAGATCTCACCCTGTGGGGTCAAAATGATCACAAGAACGGTGAGCGAAAATCCCAGGACCACACGGGGGGGACCTAGTGAATGACCTGCAGAGAGCTGGGACCAACGTAACAAAGGCTACCAATGAGTAACATACTACGCCGCCAGGGACTCAGATCCTGCAGTGCCAGACATGTCCCCCTGCCTAAGCCAGTACATGTCCGGGCCCGTCTGAAGTTTGCTAGAGAGCATTTGGATGATCCAGAGGAGGATTGGAGGAGAGAGAATGCTGAGTTGCATCCAAAGAACACCATACCTACTGTGCAGCATGGGGGTGGCAACATCATGCTTTGGGGCTGTTTCTCCACAAAGGGACCAGGATGACTGATCCATGTACAGAACAGAATGAATGGGGCCATGTATCGTGAAATTTTGAGTGCAAACCTCCTTCCATCAGCAAGG
This sequence comes from Staurois parvus, assembly GCF_062004578.1. NCBI lineage: Eukaryota > Metazoa > Chordata > Amphibia > Anura > Ranidae > Staurois > Staurois parvus. Next base: position 24,758,152 of record NW_028318095.1, read on the forward strand.
GCATTGAAGATGAAATGTGGCTGGGTCTTCCAACATGACAATGATCCCAAACATACCGCCCAGGCAACGAAGGAGTGGCTTCGTAAAAAGCATTTCAAGGTCTTGGAGTGGCCCAGCCAGTCTCCAAATCTCAACCCCATAGAAAACCTTTGGAGGGAGTTGAAAGTCCGTGTTGCCCAACGACAGCCCCAAAACATCACTGCTCTAGAGGAGATCTGCATGGAGGAATAGGCCAACATACCAGCAACAGTGTGTGCCAACCTTGTGAAGACTTACAGGAAATGTTTGACCTCTGTCATTGCCAGCAAAGGATATATAACAAAGTATTGAGATGAACTTTTGATATTGACCAAATGCTTATTTTCTACCATAATTTGCTAATAAATTCTTTCCAAATCAGCCAATGTGATTGTCTGGATTTTTTTTTCTCATTTTGTCTCTCATAGTTGAGGTCTACCTATGATGCCAATTACAGGCCTCTCTCATCTTTTTAAGTGGGAGAACTTGCACAATTGGTGGCTGACTAAATACTTTTTTGCCCCACTGCATCTCCCAAATGCGAGAGAGAGAGTGTCTAGAATGATGCCATTAGTGAGGGTGCATCTCCAGATGGCTCAGGGTGCCCAAAGGAGGGTGTACAACTGGTCAGTTAAAATCTGACCGTTTCAAGTAGGAGACTGGGTGGCTGTTCTAATACCCATGGAGGAGAGCAAGTTCTTGGCAAAGTGGCAGGGACTGTTTGAGGTAGTAGAAAAAATGGGTGATATGAACTACAAGGAACACCAGCCTGGGAAAATAAAACCATTCCAAATTTATCATGTAAACTTAAAAATTTGGAGAGACAGAAAACAGGTTTCCGCTGTGGTAGTTGTCAATTCAGGGGACCCTGCATAAGTTGACCTGGTGCAGGTTGCTGCTATCCTGTCTAAGCCACAAGCCCAACAAGCGAGTTTCTGCAGAGAAACAGAGAAATGTTTTCAGGATTGCCTGGTCTCCCCAAAGTCATTGAGTATGACATTGTAACAAGCCTAAGATAAAGGCCTATTTAAAGCCATATCATATCCCAGAAGCATATAGAAAGGCAGTGTCCGAAGAATTGAAATGAAAGGTTGAGCTTGATGTTATTGAAGAGTTGCAGAGTGAGTGGGCAAGTCCAATCGTGTTGGTATCAAAGCCTAATAGCATCCTGCACTTCTGCAATGACTTTAGGAAACTTAATGAAGTTTCCAAATGTGATGTCTATCTGATGCCCTGGGTAGATGAGTTAATTGAAAGGTTGAGTCTCTCCAGGTATATCAACACATTGGACCTCACAAAAAGGGTACTGGCAGATTCCCCTCACCAAGGAAGCTAGGGAGAAAACAACTTTTCCACCCCTGAAGACCAGTTTCAGTATAAAATTATGCCATTTCACTTACATTCTGCCCCGGCCACATTCCAAAGGGCAATGGACAAAACATTACACCCACATCAACAACATGCTTCGGTCTACCAGGATAACATCATTTTCAGTACCGATTAGGAGTCCCATTTTCCCTGGGTTTAGGCGGTCATACACTCCTTGAGAAAAAGCGGGGTTCACAATCAATCCCGAGAGGGGTGTAATTGGGATGGAGTCAGCCAAATACCTAGGGTACACTGTGGGTAGAGGGCTGTTGAAACCTCAAATGAATAAGGTTGAAGCCATACAGAACTGGCCCTGTCCCCTAACCAAAAAATGGGTCAAAGCATTTTTGGGCATAGTCGGCTACTACTGGAGGTTTGTCCCCAACTTTGCCACCATTGCTGCACGATTAACTGACTTAACAAAAGGCAGGAAGTCTGTAATGATAAAGTGGAATGTGGATGCCGAAGAAGCATTTCAGAAGCTTAACACTGTTGTTCCAGGATCCAGTACTTGTGGCTCCTGATATTTCTAAGGAGTTTGTGGTGCAGATGGATGCCTCAAGTGAGGGCTTAGAAGTGATCTTGTCTCAAGAGATCTATGGGGAAGAGCATCCTGTAGTTTTTCTCAGTTGAAAACAGACAGCAGCAGAGCAAAGGTACGCTATGGTGGAGCAAGAGTGTCTCACCATCAAATGGGCCCTGGATTCTCTGTGGTATATTCTACAAGGCAGGAGGTTTCACCTGGTGTCAGAACATGCCCCATCGATGTAGATTAGACAAAACAAGCAGGTGTGATAAGATGATTTCTTTCTCTCCAGGAATTCAACTTTGTAGTGGAGCATAGACCCAGGAGACAGCATCAAAATGCTGATGTCCTCTCTTGGGTACATTGTATGTTTTGAATTTTGCCTCCAACATTTCCACGTTGAGGCAGAGGGGGGAAAATATACATGACACCAAGGATGGGTCCCGGACAGGTAGTCAAGTTAAGGAGAGGACTGACTCAATCTTTTCGGTATTAGTAGACTTACTGGGGACCTGAAATTTTGGAGGTCTGGAGTGAAAATCGGGTGGGAAAAGGACCTCCACTCCTGACTATGTAGACTCCAGTCCCTACAGGTTTAAGCAGCCTCCAGGAAGCAGCACATAAAACTAGAAGTTCATAGTACTAGGTGTGGTGGTGTAGGAGTTGTGAGGAGACCGGGCTGTGTGCTGCACATGTGCTACAAACTGACAAAACATCTGAAGTTGGATGGTGCTAACCCTTGGGTAAAGCCCTTGCTTGCCTTTTGCATAACTAATAGTCTGATTTGTGCTGAAGACAAGCTGCCTTTTTGTGTTGCATTTTCTGAAGTTTTGTTTTGCTGCTGGAAGCTCTCTTTTGTTATCTTATAGAAAAATAAAGACTTGTCCCGAGATGCTAGAGCCCCTGAACTTTACAATGCAAAAGTGAAAGAAAAATGGACCAGTGTGAAAGCAGCCTACATGAGCTATTGGACAAACTATGCTGTCTTTGCATACTCATAGCTACTTTTAATCTGTACAGACCAGCAAGGAATAAAAAGTAGAGATGGTTACCAGATGGTTTCCTGATCTATTATCAGGGGAAACCTGTTAGCCATCTGGTTCAGGTTCCTATATGTACATGTATCTTGCCTCGCTACTCTACACATAGAGTTGTGGGCATACATATGCATGCATGTTTGTGTGCAGGCTGCACAGCGCATGTACATGTTGAGAGTTAGTAGTGGCTCAAAGCAGTCTCTTTAAGGGACAGTCTGGCTCAGTGTCAGTGCTGACTGGTTTTCAGCCTGTTCCTTGTGACTCAACCTGTGCTCTGCATATACAGTCAGGTCCATAAATATTGGGACATCGACACAATTCTAACATTTAGGCTCTATACACCACCACAATGGATTTGAAATGAAATTAACAAGATGTGTTTTAACTGCAAACTGTCAGCTTTAATTTGAGGGTATTTACATCCAAATCAGGTGAACAGTGTAGGAATTACAACAGTTTGCATATATGCCTCCCACTTGTTAAGGGACCAAAAGTAATGGGACAGAATAATAATCATAAATCAAACTTTCACTTTTTAATACTTGGTTGCAGATCCTTTGCAGTCAATTACAGCCTGAAGTCTGGAACGCATAGACATCACTAGACGTTGGGTTTCATCCCTGGTGATGCTCTGCCAGGCCTCTACTGCAACTGTCTTCAGTTCCTGCTTGTTCTTGGGGCATTTTCCCTTCAGTTTTGTCTTCAGCAAGTGAAATGCATGCTCAATCAGATTCAGGTCAGGTGATTGACTTGACCATTGCATAACATTCCACTTCTTTCCCTTAAAAAACTCTTTGGTTGCTTTTGCAGTATGCTTTGGGTCATTGTCCATCTGCACTGTGAAGCGGCGTCCAATGAGTTCTGAAGCATTTGGCTGAATATGAGCAGATAATATTGCCCGAAACACTTCAGAATTCATCCTGCTGCTTTTGTCAGCAGTCACATCATCAATAAATACAAGAGAACCAGTTCCATTGGCAGCCATACGTGCCCACGCCATGTCACTACTGCCACCATGCTTCACTGATGAGGTGGTATGCTTAGGATCATGAGCAGTTCCTTTCCTTCTCCATACTCTTCTTTTCCCATCACTCTGGTACAAGTTGATTTTGGTCTCATCTGTCCATAGGATGTTGTTCCAGAACTGTGAAGGCTTTTTCAGATGTCGTTTGGCAAACTCTAATCTGGCCTTCCTGTTTTTGAGGCTCACCAATGGTTTACATCTTGTGGTGAACCCTCTGTATTCACTCTGGTGAAGTCTTCTCTTGATTGTTGACTTTGACACACATACACCTACTTTCTGGAGAGTGTTCTTGATCTGGCCAACTGTTGTGAAGGGTGTTTTCTTCACCAGGGAAAGAATTCTTCGGTCATCCACCACAGTTGTTTTCCATGGTCTGCCGGGTCTTTTGGTCTTGCTGAGCTCACCGGTGAGTTCTTTCTTTTTAAGAATGTTCCAAACAGTTGTTTTGGCCACGCCTAATGTTTTTGCTATCTCTCTGATGGGTTTGTTTTGTTTTTTCAGCCTAATGATGGCTTGCTTCACTGATAGTGACAGCTCTTTGGATCTCATCTTGCGAATTGACAGCAACAGTTCCAAATGCAAATAGCACACTTGAAATGAACTCTGGACCTTTTATCTGCTCATTGTAATTGGGATAATGAAGGAATAACACACACCTAGCCATGGACTAGCTGAGAAGCCAATTGTCCCATTACTTTTGGTCCCTTAACAAGTGGGAGGCACATATGCAAACTGCTGTAATTCCTACACCGTTTACCTGATTTGGATGTAAATGCCCTCAAATTAAAGCTGACAGTCTGTAGTTAAAGCACATCTTGTTCGTTTCATTTCAAATCCATTGTGGTGGTGTATAGAGGCAAAAATGTTAGACTGGGAGAGAACAGTATCAAAAACTGCAGAGAGGTCAAAAGTAAACGTATGGAGTAGTGGCCATTGGTTTTAGCAGTTAGTAAATCATTAGAGAGTTTTAGTAGGGCAGTTTCAGTGGAGTGTAGTGAGCGAAAGTTAGACTGTAAAGGGTCAAGAAGGATGTTGTCAGTGAGGTAGGAGCTCAGGGAATTGTAGACTAAGCGTTCTAAGAGTTTAGAGGTAAACGGGAGCAGGGAGATGGGTGTAAAGTTGTTCAGGTTGGTGGGGTCCAGCAAGGGTTTAAGTATGGGAATGATCTGTGCATGCTTTAGAGGGGTGGGTAAGGCACCATTAGAGAGGGAGAGATTGAAGATGTGAGTGAGGGAGCATAGGACCAAAGAAGAGTGTGACCGTAGTAATTGAGAGGGGACAGGATCTAGGGGGCACATGGTGAGACGGGCTTCTGAGAAAACTTTAGTGAGCTCTTCAGTAGTAGCAAGGCAAAGGAGGGAATTGTTGGTTTAGTATAAGGTATGCTAAGTGGGATAGATGTCTGTGTAGCGGATATGCACATACGAATTGCATCAATCTTGTTTTTGAAATGTGTTGCAATCTCGTAAGCAGTGAGTGAGTTACTGGGTGGAAGTGGAGAAAGTAGAGAGTTAAAAGTAGAGAAGAGACAACAAGGACTGGATGACAAAGTATTAATAAGAGTGACAAAGTAGGCTTGTTTGGCAGCATGGAGGGTGGAAATGTTATGTTAAGAATTATTTATATTGTGAAGGCTTAATGAGATTTGGTTTTACGCCACAATTGCTCCAGTGCATGACTATGTTGCTTAAGATTTCTGGTGACATCAGTCTGCCAAGGTTGTAATGGTCGGGGCTTGATACTTTGTGTAGTTAGAGGAGCAAGTGAGTCTAGTGTGGATGAAAGCGAACTGTTGTAGACAGTGACCAGGGCAAGACAGGGGAGAGATTCTGTCATAGAAGTGGTCAGTTGCAGAGTAGAAGAGAGAAGGGTTTAAGTTGTGAAGGTTTCTGCAGGTAATTGTTTGCTGTTTGGAGGGATAAGTGTTTGAAGATGAGAACACTGTAAAGGTGATGAGATTGTGATCAGAGAGAGGAAAGGGGGTGTTTGTGAGGTTGTAGGGAGTGCAAAGATGGGAGAAAACAAGGTCTAATGTATTCACATCAGAGTGAGTGGAGGACTGTATCCATTTTGTTAAGGCAAAAGATGAGGTTAGGTTGAAGAGTTGGGATGTAGCTGGGTTGTTTACATTAATAGGGATGTTAAAATCTCCAAGAATGATCATGGGTATTTCAGAGGAGAGAAAGTGAGGTGGCCAAGCAGAGAAGTCATCAAAAAAGCACAACACCGGTCTAGACTCACTGCATTCAGCTGTTTTCTCCCATTTCTCTGAGGATTGCAGTGATCTACCGGGCGTAGATCACTGCAATCCTCAGAGAAATGGGAGAAAACAGCTGAATGCAGTGAGTCTCGAAAGAAGAGAAGGATAGAGAGGGAGGGTTAGGGAGGACTTGAAAGGTGCTCAGTGGGGATAGAAGCAAACCAACTCCACCTCCTTTCCGACCACTGGGTCTGGGTGAGTGGGTTCAGAGAAGGCCTCCATAGGAAAGTGCTGCGGGAGAAGCAGAATCTGATGCTTGAAGCCAGGTTTCTGTAATTGTTAGTAGGTTCAGGGAGTGGGAGACAAAAAGGTCATGGACAGAGGTGAGGTTATTACAGACAGAGCGGACATTCCAGAGTGCACATGAAAAAGGGAGGGTGTTTTTAGGAGCATGGGAATTGAGAATAAGTTGAGTAGATTGAGGCTATTCCCGGAGGAAGGAGGGTGCCTAGTGTAGGGGTGAGATACTGGAGGACCAGGGTTTGGGGAGATATCCCCAGTGGTTAGGAGAAGGAGGGTGAGGAAAGTAAGACGTGAGCGGGATGCATGAGTGCACATGCCTTCCTGTCCTGGTGTTTGGGTCAGCGGATGAGTAAACTATTAGCAGGAGGTGATGAGATAAGTATTAGGGAGATGGTAGAAGTGAGGGTAATACGGTATTTATAAGCTTTGGAGTGGAGCAGAGGGGTAAAGAAAGGAGATTTTGAGAGCAGAGGATAGTAATATGAAAATGAAGAGTAGAGGGGGCATTTTAAACGGTAGATAGTGGGAACAGGGGCGGACTGACCATTTGGAATCTTAGGCACTGCCCGAGGGCCCGGGGTCAGTAGGGGGCCCCATGAGATGCACCTGGTACCTTTTTCATAGGCTTTTTTGAGTTTGGGCAAGGACACAGGGGCCCCATGATCCCTATTGCCCAGGGGCCCCAGGAGTTGTCAGTCCACCCCTGAGTGGGAATCAAACTTGTAGGACTTGTTTTTCCCATGGTGTTTGCTTGCAGTCCATCCAGCGTGCAGTAGAGTTCTTTGTTGTATCATCCTGCTGTTTGCGTTATCCTGCTTTAGTTAAACTGCTGTGTTTAACTGCTGTTTTGCACTCCATCAGGAAATGCACTGCTGTGTTCACCTGCTAATTTGCACTCCACCAGAAAATGCAGTCACACAGGACAAAGCCCCCCATCTGCGACTATACCCCCTGTCTGTGACCTCCCCCATAAGATGGTCTAAATTTATAGGGAGATAATAAAATAAGCAACTCCTCTCCACCCCAATTAGGAACTGATAAGGATCACATGATTTGGGGGGAGGTTGGTCAAAACAAGACCAGACACAGACACAGGCCAAAGTCATAAAAGATGATTGATTCTCTGATCACAGAAAGGCAAATGAGGTGAGAATCAATCACCACCACAAACAGGCAAAAAGACATAGGACTAATTATCCTGAGTTTTGCAGAAAGTCTGTGCATAGCAAGGAGACAGTTTAAGGTGGATATCACATCACAGCATTTAAACTAAGTTTGCAGAAAATCAGTGCATAGCAGGGAGACTGTTTAAGGTGGAAGTCATATAACAGCATTTACAGTGGTGTATATATAGGTTTTGTGCTGCCCTAGGCAACACAAAAATTGTGTGCACCCCCCAATGAAAGAGTGAGAGCGTTCAATGAGTGTGTGTGTACTGTAGATATATGATTCTCTCTCTTTTTCTCTCTCTCTTCCCTCTCTCTTTTCTCTCACTCACCTTTTCTCCCTCTTTCTATTCCCTTTCTCTCTCTTCCCTTTCTCTCTCTTTCTCTCTCTCTTCTCTCTTTCCTTTCTCTCTCTCTCTCTCTCTCTCTCCTTTCCCTCTCTCTCCCCCCCCCCTCTCTCTCTCTCCCCCCTCTCTCTCTCTCTCTTTCCTTTCTCTCTTTCTCTCTCTCCTCTCTCCTCTCTTCTCTCTTCTCTCTCCTCTCTTCTCTCTTCTCTCTCTTTCTTCCCTCTCACCCCCCCTCTCTTCTATCTTTCCTCTCTCTCTTCTCTCTTTCCTCTCTCTCTTCTCTCTTTCCTCTCTCTCTTCTCTCTTTCTTCTCTCTCTTCTCTCTTACATTTCTCTCTCTCTGTCTCTTCTCTATTTCCTGCCCTCTCTCTCTCTGTCTCTTCTCTATTTCCTGTCCTCTCTCTCTGTCTCTTCTCTCTTTCCTGTCTCTCTGTCTCTTCTCTCTTTCTTCTCTCTCTCTCTCTCTCTTCCCCTCTCTCTCTTCCAATTTTCAAGTCTTGCCACAGATTCTCAATTAGATTTAAGACTTTGACAGAGCCACTCTAACACATGAATATGCTTTGATCTAAACCATTCTATTGCAGCTCTGGCTGTATGATTAGGGTTGTTGTCCTGCTGAAAGGGGAACCTCCACCCCAGTCTCAAGTCTTTTGCAAACTGTAACAGGTTTTCTTCTAAGATTGCCCTGTATTTGGTTACATCTATCTTTCCATCAACTCTGACCAGCTTCCCTGTCCCTTCTGAAGAAAAGCATCCCCCCAACATGATGCTACCACCACCATGTTTCACGGTGGGGATGGTGTGTTCAGGGTGATGTGCAGTGTTAGTTTTCTGCCACACATAGCATTTTGCTTGTAAGAGCATACCAGGGAGAAGTACCAGGTAGTGAGCAAAACATTCCCCTACAGAGGCAGAACCAAAAATAAAAACGTAAAAAAACATTTTGGCTGTTGTTTGGATTTAAAGTGGAACTAATTTATTCTGTGGGGTAGAGGGCACAGCATTGAGAATTACCTCTCATTTTACCATCTTCCAGATGCACTCTCTATTGCAGCTCTATCCTTGAAGTCACAATCATCTTTTTCTCTTTCTCCATCCCAGTATCTTCTTTTATCAGCCATTTGGCAGCTCCCATTAATGTAACTCCTGTACGTGTGCTAGTTTAATATGAAGAATTTTCAAGTCAAACTGCACTGTGCTTGAAGCTTTCTGTACATATTCGCATGTTTTACTTCTTCATTCAAAAGAAACTTCATCACCACACACTTTTCCATGCATGCACTAACACTGTTGTCTGCCATCTTGATTAACTGTTTCTGGAGTGGCCCGCTGCCTATCAGTAAAAGGTCCTGGTTTGACTTGAACACCCCTCATATTATCCTGCTGCCTGGCTTCATTCATGGCATCTTACAAATGCAGAGAATGTAAGAGAGTGCACACACCATGCATAGGCCACTGGCAATGTACACATAAAAAATTTCTAAGAAAGATGGAAAGTAGGTTTTTTTTATTTTGAGGGGGGGGGGGGGCTAGCAGAATAGACCTGCAAAGTCTTTTACCAAATATTTTACCTCTTAGCTTTTTTCAACTTCATTTTCACCTTGGGGTGGTATGAAACCCATATTGTGATATTGCTATTTACATTAAGCAACATCTAGCTAGTAAGTAATATATTGTTATTTTTCTTTGTTGCTCCCCATTTTCAGTTTTTAGCCTTTACTGTTTACCCAATCAAGGATAGCACCCTGAGCATGACAGATCTTCAGAACTTCATGCTGTATGATTCTGTGTACGTGCCATACTACACATGCACCCAAACTCAGAACCACAGCTCTGCCTGTACTGAGTATGTTGTTGCATTCACTTACTCTGGCATAACCTGCCCTCCTGAAACTTTCTAAGCAATAAATCACAATGAATTAGATTTGTCATCTGTTCACCTGAGTCCATTTAAGCACAGACAGAATTCTTAAGCCCTGATGAAGGAGGAATTTGTTTGGTCCCCAAAACAGGTTGGCTTTGTTCTACTATGAATCAATGCTATCATTACATTACTTTGGACTCTTGGAGATTTGTGTGGCAATGTCATTGGATTATACGTACTGTGTACTTGTCCCCTGAGAATAGCACCAAGCGATTTGGTATGATTCAGTCAAGGGTGGGAGTGGACACATCACGGTGGCTCCAGTGAGAACCTTCAACGTAAAGGAGTCACGCTGTGAGTGAAAACTCTATACATTTTCTTTCAGAAGCAAAGGGGTTGATCTACTAAAGGCATAAAGGCTGTGCACTGCAAATGCAGTTGCTTTAGATCCAACGGGGAGCTCTGAAATGAGGTGAAGCTCTGCTGATTTCTTAAATCCAATCATATGGAAGCAAAAATGCTGTTTTGTTTTTTTTTAATTTTCCTTGCATGCTCCCCTCAGATCTAGAGCAACTGCACTTTCAGTGCACTTGTAGGGCACTTCCAAGTGCATTTGGAGTGCACTTGCAGTGCACAGCCTATTTGCCTTTAGTAAATCAACCCCAAAGTGTTCTGAAACGAAAGCACATTATGCAAAATATACTGCTACATTTATTCTTTTTATTTTTCCATAAATGGCACTTTATTTTCTATATAAGCATGTGACAAATAACTACACACAAGTTATTAGGAGAGACGAGGGAATAACTGTGCAAAATTGTTGTATTTACTACGGATCTAGCGACTTGCAGGTCTGCACTAATATACATGCTGTATTTGCAGATTGCTGATCAACATACAGAGTTGACAATCTTTAGCATATTACATAAAAAATCGAATTTAATTTTTGGATTGTGAGACCTGGGAGCACATTACAAATAATGAAGAGAAAGTAAAATATGTGATACATTGATTAGACTATAGTATTGACAAATACACGGAATTACACTACAACTATTGAAAAGCACTATAGAAATATGAAATTGGGCATCTCTGCTTTTCTTTGTGACATGTTGGTGTATACAATAGGAGGTTATTGATGACAAGAGCCAGAGGTGGTGGAGCTGAGATCCACCAAGTTCCAAGACATGGGCGACACTGCTTATTCATGACACTGAACTTTCCTTGCTGGGGCTGTAAAATAAAACTGCTGAGCGGGTAGAGGAGTTTTTGAATCAATAACCAGACTGAACAGAGGGCTTGGGTATTGAAGACAATATGGATTTGTTTCTTAGAAAAGCATGCTCAAAAAAGCCTGAGACAATCACTTCTTCTTGCTGGATACTTATAGTGTTCTGCATTAGCAGACATACATGTATACCTTATCCTGGTCCATTTTTCTATTTGTTTTAAATTTTAATCTGCTGCTCTTGCCATCATTTCACTCTGTCCAGGGATTATGTTATTCTATATTGATATTTCCATGATTGCAAGGCAGAGTTATTACAAGTTCAAAGCTTGATTCATAAATGCACCAGGCCACCTCTTAAAGCCAACCTGTACTTTGCTTTTACAGGACATTAAATCACTAAAATTTCATATAAGCTTTAACATGTTGATATTTTTAAAAGCTATTTTCACTTTCTTTTCTTTTTTTAAATCTACAGCTTTCATTAACATAAAAACTGATGATCCTGCCATGAACATTTTCTCAACTGTGCTCCAATGATGTCACAGTTAATGCAATACATGCCTTAGGCTGGTGTTGATACTGGTTCCCAGCTGGCAGTTATTACAGCACATACTGATTATGAAGCCATTTTTAGGAACATAAGTAAGGGGAATATTTTATTGGTGTTGTCACACTGTCACATGCACTCCTGATGGGAGACTGCAAGCAGTTGTGCTGACACACATTGGTAAGGCATGATCCACCATTATCACTCTCTGGAAGATGGTCTAGTGCAGTGTTTCTCAATCTTTTTTTCAGTCAAGGCACCCTTTAAAATTATGGACAGTCTTAAGGCACCCCATTCTAACATGAAAAACTATTCTAAATAAGGACACCTAACATTAGAGTGGATTTATTCTTCCAAAGCAAATACACTTTTGCACGCTGGTACTGACTTGTATTCCAGTGTTTCTCTTCTCCCTCAGTTTTTATCCATCACTGAGCTAATGTGACCCCAGAACTGATGGAGAGGGGCAGGGGAGGGTCAAACTAGGATGCTGTGCAGACAGCTGACATCCTCCTTATCAATTCATGATGTAATTGGTAGTCAGGACGCTGGTGGCTAGAAGGTCGTAATGGTGCACAGTGAAAACCTATGGCTTTGTGTAACTAAAAGGCAGTCTCACCTGCTGGCTTGTATACAAGTTTTGGGCAATTTTTAGACATTTTACCAAGGCACCCCTGAAGAAACCTCAAGGCACCCCAGGGTGTCTGGGCACCCTAGTTGAGAAAGGCTGGTGTAGCACTGCCCCTTGGGACAAGCTGGAATATATTATGGGTCCTGCGCTCAATAGATCCAACCCTAAGCAAACCCAATGCCTCTGGCACAACTGGTAATGAATAGCAAATACACCACCAAGAAATCTGCAGACACAGGGTTAAATGAAACAAGAACAATTTTATGGAGAATAAAATGCAGTGTAGAGGGGTGGGGTTCCCCTTTCAACTTCAAAACTTACTTTTCTTCTTTGTGCAATGCAGTAAATTTGGTCTGCCACTAGAGGGCTTCACAGCCAAGAGTCTTCGGATGGCAGAGCCGCACTTTAAGCAGAATACAACTGATATCAAACAAATAAACTTACTTATACTCTATCAATGAAATGTATTACCCACACCGGTGTATGATTCTGCTTCTGAGGGGCGTTAGCCAAAAATCACCTCAGAGTCAGAACAGAATGCAGTAAAGAGGTACCTCTAATAAGGCTACTAAGCCAGATTCCCCCACTTCAGTCCTTGTAACGGTGGAGCTCTAGTTGGTGCACGTTTAGTCCTTACAATGAAGTAAATAGCAGCTGAAGGCTTCTTTGGAGTTTCAGCTGGTGTGGGTTACATCAGATTTCACTAGGTTTCTGGGCTGAGAGGATCCAACCTCAGTGTCTAGAAGCAACACAAAGCACCCCAAGAGCAGTCGCCGGATGCAATCTCCCAGTATGTGTCAGTCCCCGGGGCAGACAGTCTCAATTACACTGGTGGTGAGACACAAAGCAGGCAGGGGGATCTGCGGCTTGCACAGGGCCCTGGATGGGTGAGATCCCAGCAGTGGGGTGCGGATGTCCCAGTCTATATGCAAAGTGTAAATGGTGTGTCTTACTCTCTCCAGTGGGACAGCTCACCAGACTCCGAACACACAGCAGGGTCCCTCTATCCGCGCTGAGTGCTGTAGTGCCTCCTCCTCTCCTTGGATGGGCTCCACGTGTCCCTGTCTTTCTCCCGCCTCGTGTGACTCTCCGTTCTCCCCTTCTCTTCCTGCTCCCTCCCCTTCCCAGCGTACTTTGCTGAGAGCTCTTTGCTGTGAAGTGGATGAGTCATGAGCTTGGCAGAATGCCCAGGTTTTACATTAGGGGAGAGAGAGGAAGGACCGACTGCAGAACGTGTGATTCCTTCTACACTGGTCTAGTGCAACACTTTGCAAAAGCCCATTAAGTTAGACAGTGTAGCACCCTGTAGTGTGCTACTAGGGTTAGTGTTGGTAAATGTATTGTGTATGACTCATGGTAACTGTGTGAGTCCATAATTAGGTCAGGTTACTGCAGGTCAAGCTGGATGACTTAACAGGTTGGGACTCTATCGCCTCCACCTTGTTCTGGAGGTCCATGGAAGCTTCCAGAAGCCAGTGGGTGGAAGGGGTGGAGACCTAAATCTGCATGTTCATGGGAGACTAACCAATCCCAGGTTTTGAGACCCTGATAGAGTGGTGAGGCCAACCCATAAATATGGAAGAGTAAGGCTGGCAGGGGAGTTGGGTGGAAGATGGAGTGCAGAGGAGGCTGTTGGTGGCCTGGGAGGGGTCCCCTGGGTCTGGGGGGGTCTGGCTTGTAGGCTGGGCTCGGACTGGCCCAGGAGAATCCATTCAGCATCACTGTATAAACGGAATCAAGGCCTGGGAGCAAGGAGGACAGAGTGAGTACGTTAGCACATCCCAGGATTCACAAGGGGAAAGTTTGGCTCGTGTAGCAAGCTTTCAAAAGACAGCGTTGTGCTTGACCCTTTTTTCTTGTCCTGGGAGATCTTCAAAGTGGCCTGGAAGGCTGGTAGTGTCTGCAGGCTTTGGAGCTGGGAGCATTTCTACAGGGGAGAGGAACATGTAGTTTTCAACAATCTAAGCTAACTAACAGAGGGGCTGCGAGTCCCTTGCACGTATGGGGCAGTTACTGCTGATCCGTAAAGACTGAAGGCTTTCAAGGTACAGTCCAGGATCTGTTTCTTTTAAATAGGAAGGAAGTTGTCACCATGCATTGATTCAGATAAGCTGGGCATCAAAAAGGGATGAAAAAAAATAGTGTTTTATGAAAAAAACATTGGAATTGTGCATTAGCAGATTTAGGCTGGGGATTATTTCTTCTTTTATAGCCTGCTCCCTATACTGCTAATATTTATTTTCCCTGTGCTCCCGTGCTTATCTGCATATTCACTGGAGCTCTATGAAATGCCTGGTACTTCTGGGTATCAGGAGCACATGACTCTTTCTTCCCACAATGCAGTGCTGGGTACCTGAGTAACCAGTGGGTATGTAACCCTGTGTTACAGTTGCAGTTAGCTTGGTTAATATAGGGAGCCTCAAGTGCAGCCCCTGATTTTGTCTAGGAAATCAGACAATAAATCAGTTTTGGGATTTTGAAAGTTGTAATTATTAGGATAGCATTAAAGGCTAAATTTACCTTTTTCAGACAGAATTTCAATTTTCATAATAAACAGAAGCCTTTTCCAATGTCCTTTGAATTTTTTGCCCCTTTTTGAAGTTACCTCCCAACACTCACAGGAAAAAAATATTGTTTTTTTCAAGAATTAAGATCAGATCGAGTTTGTCTGCATGAGAACAATCAACATGACAGCAACATTGGTGGTCATTAAAATTCCAAATTACATTGCACTGGTTTATTTGAGTGTCGGATGTTCACACACTAAAAAAAGGTCATCTGTAATGGGGGTGTGAATCGAGTCAAGTAAAATCTGATCAAGCCTCTCCATGTACCTCTGCAGCACCAGATCACTGTTAAAAGATATTAGCAAGCAAAAGATCACTATTAGTAGGGATCTGTTGATACAGGAGAAGGCAGGATGGAGATGCAACAGCTTTGCCCTGTCTGAACATATACAGTGGATGTAAAAAGTCTACACACCCCTGTTAAAATGTCAGGTTTCTGTGATGTAAATAAATGACACAAAGATAAATCATCTCAGAACTTTTTGCACCTTTAACCTCCCTAGCGGTCTGATTATGTCAGTATTTCTGTGCTCAAAGCGGTACATTGTTTTCAATGGAAATATGTTGTTGTTTTATTGTAGGCCTGTAATTCTTAGGAATAATTCCCTGAAAACTGTCCGAACAAGAGTCTAGTAAACATCCCGGGTATGATAAAATTTGAAACAAGAAATCATAAATTATAATATAATTAATCATAAAAAATAATAATATAATAATAAATTTAATTAAATAATGTAATCAAACCAAAAACACTGAAATTTGAAACAGAGCACCAAGTTTGAACATCACTGAGCTTAGTCGCAAAATCGTTTTCAGTGTCTGATAACGAATTTCCCCACAAATCATTATCACTCAATTCTGCAAGTGGTTCTAATTTACTATCGCTGTTCTCTAGCTGGTCTAAAACCGCTTTTGACCTAAAGGGATGCTCTTTGGACGCCGTGGACATTTTTTAAGGCAGAAAGAACAGTAAAAATGTAGGCAGGGCACAGGACAAAGCACTCGGGACAAAATGTATGTGAAATGCTTTGATACAGTAATGTAATACTATCAGACTTTAGTGTATTGAGTGAATGTCACATTTTTACATTTTTGAATTTCCCGCCAGTTCTGGCCCCCGTACGTCCCGTACGTCCTCGACGCTCGCAGGGAATGGAACCTGGAAGACGGATGCCTGCATCGGCTGGAGGAGATGGCTGGGGATGCTGCAGGGGGGACATCGCAGGAGCGCAAGACAAGGTAAGTGCTGGAGGGATCCCATAGCAACGCTGCAGGGGGTTACCGATTCTGGTAAACTGTACAACTCAGTTGAACAACAAACTGAAACCTTAAACTAATACTTTGTTGAAGCACATTTTGATTTTATTCCAGCACTCAGTCTTTTTGGGTATGAGGCTATCAGCATGGCACATCTTGATTTGGCAATATTTGCCCACTCTTCCTTGCAAAAACACTCCAACTCTGTCAGATTGCGAGAGCATCTCCTGTGCACAGCCCTCTTCAGATCACAACACAGATTTTTGATCGGATTCAGATCTGGCCATTCCAAAATTTTAATCTTCTACTGGTGAAGCCATTCCTTTGTTGATTTGGATATATGCTTTGGGTCGTTATCATTCTGAAAGATCAGCTTTCTAGCAGAAACCTGAAGGTTTTGTGCCAATATTGACTGGTATTTGGAACCTTAGTCCCTCTACCTTGACTAGGTTACATTAAAGGTGGAAAAAGTTCTGAAATTATTTCTCTTTGTCTCATTTTTTTACATCACAGAAACATGACATTTTAACAGGGGTGTGTAGACTTTTTATATCCACTGTATGCTGGAGTGCATAGCTCACAACTGTATGCTGGAGTGCATAGCTTACAACTGTACCTCATTTGGAGGGACTGTCCTTCTTCTGGAAAAAAATCCATCTATTCCTCTTTCGACCTGTGATGTCCTGGGTTTTTTTTTGGCCTGATCTCTAGAAAAAAAATATACTATTTAACTGCCAAAAGTGTTGCACTACAGTAAACCTTTCATTCCTGATCTATATTACTGCAATTGTTATATTGAATAAACAGTATTAGGCTAGGCCCATACTAGCAGCTGAGTTTTTGGCTTCTCTGAAAAGCTATCCATGGTGGATCACCTTTTTAGAGTCATTTGACAGGTGGTGAGGAGGTAATATGCTACTTCCTCACTGCCTGGTTTAACTCTCAAAATTCTGACCCACTTGGTTGCAGGGCGGTTGCAGCACAGCACCATTCGCTTCAATCAGTCATGTTCGGTGATGGTACTGCCCAATGAACATGACAACAGGAATAATTTTTTGTTATGGCATGTATACACCCCCATACATAGCCTTTGCACCTTAGGGGGGAGGGGCTTTTGTCTGTTTTCACTGCCCCATAGCAACAAGTGTAAACCCCTAAAGGAAAAGTAGCGATGGAAAAAAAAAACGCTTTTTGCATACCAATTACTTCTGATCCTCCTAAGTGGATGCATGACAGAGGGAATGTTCCCTGCCTACCCACTTACTTATCTCACAGCTACAAAAGTGAACTTATCCTTTAAATCGCCAACTGCCCTTTACTGTCAATCAAAAGCAAGGCAAAGCAGATGGGAACTTGTCTCTCCATTCCCCATCAGGCTCTACCCACCCAACAGGCGCTGCTGCTGTGGGGACTATTTTCATGTCAAGTCTGCCTCCCCTGTGTGCTTGTCATTTCCCAAGTATGGAAATTGCCATAGCTAGGTAGTGACATCACCGCTAGCCATGACCCCTTTGTTTACGTTCAGCTATCAACCAGGAAATCCAATGAGACCTTAGCCTGAACCAATCTCAGCAATCTTGACAGGAAGTTTTCATCTGTACTCTGCCAATCTTCTCTGGCCCGGCGCATTCCCCACCCTACAGCCAGACATATACAATGGACAATATATACATGCAGCTGCAGTGCAACAGCTTGCCTCTACCAATGATGATTGGCCCAGTACAGTTACAGCTGCCTGGTGGGCTTGCTCGGGTGGATTCGAATAGGATCTGAACACACCTGAGCTCATCCCTAGTTTTGAGTTACTGCACTTCGATCACTGATTTTTCTGCTTAAATACTCTGAAACTAGGGACATGTTAGGATAAGGTGTTATACAGAATAGCCATGACCTCCAGAAAGAGATGCACGTGGGTGACATCAGCTGGTCTAGACCACTGGTTCTCTAGAGACAGTATAATATTCCTAGGCTGGATGTAGATGAATAGAAATAAAAGGTCAGCATTTTTCAACATTTTTTTTCACTGAGGCCTCACGCAATAAAATAGGGTCACTGATGAACATTGCTTTTTATAGTTAAAGGTCATATGAACATTTTGCATTTTAACTGATTCAGGACACAGCCTGCCTGTAAAGTGAATCTAAAGGCTGGTATACAGGAATCTAAAATCAGCCAGTTCAGCAGGAACTGGACGAATTTCACTCTGTGTGTACAGCTGTCTGTACAACAAAAGCTGCTCTAATGACTGGCTTCTGACGAACGCCCTACTGGAGAACCAGCATTCGATCAAAAGCTGCAGCCAATGGCTGCAATGCTGATCTGTGTATTCTGAAGGGGGAAGTCCCCTCTGTCAGAATACAAAAACACAGTACGGGAGATCCTTGCATCCGCATCGCTTGTGTAAATTCAGGAATCTGTGAGGTTTTTTTACTTTCATTCAACCCCGTTTGAATGAAGAAACTCCCTGTGTACTATATATTCTGTTTAAATACCATCCTGTGCACCTTGGTGTTCAGAAACCTTATCCCTGAATTCCTGACTGGCTCTGCATCTAAAAATACAGCTCAATGAATTTACTGTTTCAAGCACAGTTAGGGCTCATTCACCCTATGTGTGCAGACCCATGTTGTTCTGTACTGGTTAATGGCAGGTCATTGCTAGGGCGCATAGAAAACAATTGTTTTCTATGTGCCCCATTCACACTACAACACTAGTTTGATGTGAAGTGCATTATAGAGTGGAGCAATGCAGCATATCTTCATATTTATGTATTGCATTGAATGGCACTGCATGTCACTGCACTGCTACGCAGTAACCTGAATGAAGTATGTGACACTTCAAATAAAGTTGAAAAAAAACAAGCAGTGCAACGCACAAATATAGTTCCCTGGAATAATTGCAAATTGATAAAAATCAATGCTTTTTTTTTAAAAAAATCGGATTTTTTTTATTTAAATCAGATTTTTTTGAATAAAATGCTTTTTGAGGAAAATATATTACCATCCAAAGGTTATTCCATCATGAAATAAAGATTAGTTTTTTAATTATGTAGAATAAGGCTGTATATGTTTAATTCTTTTGGTAAATAAATTCCATTAATCCATTCACAATGTCATGCTCTTCCAGAGGTTTTTGTAAGATTATTGGGCAGTTTCTCTGCCTACAAGATATTATCACAGATGCTTGGTTTACTTTGCAGTTCTCAAAACTGAATTTGACTCAGCGGAGATCACATGCCTCTTATTCACAGCAAAAATGTTATAACATGAACAGAGTTAAGAAAAAGACCTTAATCCTGACTTCTACAAACCTATGAATACAGAATCAACCCCTTCAGTGCTAAGTTTCAAGAAGTTCAGTGAATAGAATAGAAACATTATTTTTCTGATTGTTTGGAGTGGAATAGATCTGCACAAGAAGAAAGTGAAACTAAGTGTGAGGAGGAAGGGGCTGACAGTCTAAGTTTCTTAAAATAAATATATTTTGTTTAGCCAAATTAGTTAACAAACATGGATGTTTGTTTAAGCAAATAACATATGCTGTAATGTTATTGTTTCAGATGAATAAATCTATTTAAATTGTTATTATTAAGGTAATGATTATTTTTCTCCTTCCTAAGTACAACAGAAAAGTTGTCCAAATATGAATGATTAACCTATTAAACTGGGGATAAAAAAACTAATATGAAAAGTTGTTATTCTAAAAATCTTCATCTACTTGCATATTAAAGTTATACCAGCAAGAATTAGTCTTTATGTAGAAAACTATGATTTAAATCAAGCCTTACTGACTAGTGATTTAAATCGTGATTTAAATCAGTTTGATTTAAATCAAATCCACCCTGTTGCAATGTACACTCATATTCGCTAAGTATATATTATGCATTCCACAAATACTCTTGACCACCCTCTTCAGGAACAACAGAGGTCATCCTGATCAATTCCTCCCCAGATAAAGGTGGATCGGGTACACAATTATCTCACATCTATGGGATGTGCTTCCTGCTTATTAGTGTTGTGCTGTTTCCCTCTCTCATTGTGTTCTGAGTCAGCAATCTTTCAGCATGGGTATTGACTACACATAGCAACTTTAGGAAGAGTCTACAAGTATGTAGAAGAAATAAAAGAATCAGTATGTGCAAACAGGCAAAAAGTGACTTATTTTGTCTTTGGGGAGAAAAAGGTACAATAATGCAGAATAAATGTACCATAGCTTCATTAGACACACAGGGATTGCATCTTGCTTTCATTTGCTTTTGTTAGGCAGCCATTGTTGTATTGTGTGCCAATTGTATCTGCTTTTGATCTGCTAGAAAATGTGTATTACAGTCAAATATAAAACCTTTGCTTTTCAGCTGACCCATGTGTCATCCTGACTCCTGGCATTCATCCTCTTCACCTGTCCTGTTAGCTGTACCCCTATAGATTTCCATATAACAAAAATTCAGTCCTCTATGTTCACCAGGTTTGCTTGTCTTGTAGTTTCTGCCAGCAAGTATATTCAATGCTTCTTTTCCAATCATGTTTATTGAAAACACGTTTTTTAAGGCCATATAGTACATATTCCAACAAAATAGATGTCAGATAACAGTATTGCATTGCAAGACAGCAAGAAAATATCCTGTTCCCTCTTTCTCATCGTACAGCTGCCAGGCACCATTGAGATGATAAACCATGGTCAGCTGCTCCCTAAGGTGTAGGGTAATTCTCACTCAGTGCAGATAGGTCCCATCTATGCCTAAATAGATAATGTAGAGATCTTAGTACCACAGAATATCTGACAATTACATATTGTATGTAATATAACTAAAATGTGTTGAAACAAAATAAACAATTGCCATAAAACCATATAAGGTTCCCAGTGTCCACCAACATCCATGTTAGGCTAGGGGAACCTTCAAGTTTGTACCAATGCATTAATAGAAGGTCAGGATGTGAGTTAGGTAGTAGAAAGGAAAGAAGAATGGACAGAGATTGAAAAGAGAAAAGAAGAGTGAAGTATGAGACTGATCACCCCGTTCCTGTCTACCGACCCCAAGACCACCCCGCGCACTAGTGAGATTGGAGATATCTGATCCAGGGATTCCATATCTTTTCAAATTGGGGCTGTTTGTCCTGGAGGATGCTGCCCGATTTTGTCATTGATCATAATCCAGGAGATTTTATGTTTAACTAGCACAAGATTGACCACAGGTGTTTTCCACACTTGTGCCACAGTAATCTTAGCTGCCAAAAAGATATATAAAGCAAGGATTCAGAGATTGTGTGAATTCAGAACCAAGTGAACCCCAAATGCTGTTAAACCATAAATACAATGTGTGTGTACTATAAACATATTCTCATAGTGCACAACCCCTGGTCACCAAGATATCACTTCCTCCCCAGGAAGTCCAAAATAAAACTGTTCCTCAGCATCCAAACTAAATCAATGTCCTCAATTTATAACCACAAGTGACCTCTTATTTCTTTATGGCTCACTATGTGCTCATTTTCCTGGTCTTCAAAGTGATGTCATCCTCTTCCTCTTTAACCCTCGAAAAATGTATATAGACCGCACATAGTGCATTACCTATCACATGAGTAATAACTATACTAATTTACACTCACATAAAAGTGCTAAAAACGTGCCAAAAACTCCACCAAGTGTCAACACGGTGATATCCATAATTTCTACTCTTACCCTCTGGGTATAAATCGCTTGCTTTAAAAAAAAATTTAAACACGTGATTTCTTCCTCAAAAATCCTCCTCGTGGATGATCATACCCTCCTAGAAATTTAAAATTCATATAGTGTAGTATTGTTAACAAATAAATTTCATATAGTGCCACTCAGTGCTCCCTTTATTCCAAACCAGTGACCACCAATTTAAGTGAAGCAATAAGGTGATCCACCACCTTACAGTCCATGCACCTTACCAGGCTGTATAGAAAAAAAGCCTTGAACAGGTAGACTCCTTTCAAACCAACATCGCTCTGGTCATCTTGGCTTTTTGGGGGATATTCAGTCCAGTTACTGAGTAAAGTAAATTGAATATTCTGGTCTAGAACCGTTGAACCTTGGAACAAGTCCACTAGATGTGGAATATAGTGCCCTCTTGCCCACACCCCCTGAAATAGAATAGCGAGGCATCAGGATAGATCTTAGCCAACCATGTCAGAACGAGATACCAACAGGACAGCACTTTTTAATTCGCCTTCACCAGGGAAGTGTTGAGAATTCCCCTGTGCACCATAGTTGACCATTGGGACCAGACTTCCTCCTCTATGGTTTCCCTTAGCTCCAATTTCCAAGCCATTTGGTAAGGTAGTTTAAGGCCTTGGTCTGCAAATGGATTGTAATTCCGAAATACTGAGCAGCACAGGCACCTGTTCTCATAGAGGGTCCTGGTAGTAATATCCACCTGATCGCGACCCAAAGTCTTTTAAAAAAATTGGTGATTTGACAAAGGCGGAAGGTCTCTGAAGGGGGCATTTGTAGGGTCTCCCGGAAATAAGAAAGTTGTCTAATTCCCTTGTGGTCTAAAAAGTAGACTATTCTATATAGGCCCTTGATATTCAATGCTTCTAATAGATCTTTTTGGCCAGATCGGTTGACAATCCCATGTCTACAAGACATCTGCATTCTAGTGAGAAGCCAGGACAGCTGCAAACCCATTGTCTAATTGCCATTGGTTTCCTTTCAATGAGCTCAGGAATGTTCAGATCCTAGACCGAACCAATACAATAATCACTGCTGCAGGTTACAGTCATGCCCATGGATAGATTGAGATTCTCCCTGTTCCTGCTATACCGGAAGAATTTCGATCCATTCATGGCTGGCTTGAATGAGCACCGTAAAGTGGAACTGAACTCAAAAAGTGAAGATTTGTTATATTATAGGGAATATGTAGAAGTGTTTATATGTAAGTTCATGGTCACAGCATACACTTTCATTTTATAACATCCACATTGCAATAACAATACAAACAATAGTTATTTTTACAATCCAGTATACCCTTACTTTTAAAAAATTCTTCTTTCATGTTGTTGAGTTCTGCCTGTCAGTTGGCCATCACTTTCCACAATTTCCTGGTACAACTGGATGCTTTTCAGCTTTTCCTTTGTTTATTTTCAATCTCTACGGACTACATATCCCATGGTACCTTGCTGCCTGCAATTGAACCACAATGAATTGAAAGACAATGTGAAAACAAATCTATGATTTTACATTTTGACCATAGATACATTTTAAAGTGAAACTTCACTCTTAATCAGCATTGACTATTTTAATCCTTATGCTGCTAACATTAGTAAATAGGAAGGTATATTATATTTACTTGTTTTAAACTGCAGTTACTTCCTGGTTTCTATGCCTAGGCAAATTATGTCATATATCCCAGGAGTCTTCAGAAGGGGAGGAGGATTTTCTCAGCTAAGCATACCCTCCTGCCTGCATGCCTGAGGGTTTGCCTAAGGGCAGATGGATTTCAGGAAGTAAATGCTACATTAATCATTTGCCCTTGCTCAAGATGGCCAAAGCTAGAAATGCTAGGGGGGGATGTTTTTCAAAGTGATTTTTCAGCAAAATAAAGCATGGAGACATGGATGGATGGAGGAGTTTGCTGCGAATACTAAAAATTAATGAAACATGAGGTTCCTAAGCACTCCTGTGCCAACAACCTCATACTTTTATACTTTCAGAGTGAATCTACTTTCCATAGATTTGGAGTAAGATTTGGTGATGTAATTACTGCGCTACTCACTGTTTTTGCTGAAGGCTCTGACAAGAGGACTCAAAATCCTGTGTCAACCAAAATGGCCACCTCCACACACAGCCATAGGGGTGAATTAACAAAAAATGGCAAATGCACAAAGCCTGCACCACTATTCTAAAGTACAAAAGTAGAGCATATCCTGCTCCTAATTTACAAAGAGGATCCAAATTTCCATATTTAAAGCTGCCATGATTCTTTTGATAATTAGGTGTGGAACCAGCAGTGGATTCTGCTTCACTCTGAAATAGACACTTGCACATGTCGGCAGGTGCAGGTTTCCCCTCAGTCCTGTAGGTGGCACTGTGCCATTATTACAGATGGAGTGGAGTCTGTTAGGGAAATTGTAGACTTCAACAGGATCTCAGAGAAGCCAGCTAGCTGATTGGATGCTACAACAGGCAGCCATCTTGACCGGGAACCTTATATATAAGGCTTGTCATTCAGGCGTGCCTAGAGCAAGTGGTAAGTCAGGAACAGAGATCCACTGGTGAGGGAAAGTGTATATCACAGAGTTAGGTTACTGGTGAGTAGGGTCAGAACAAGGATAACATCTGTTTTGAGAAAACTTCCCGTTATCCTGACCAGTGACTTGGCGCTCTTCTCAGCAGCATTATAGTGACGTCCCGGTAAATCACAAACTGCCATCCCTCCAGCAGAAGCCATCCTCTGGTAATACAGGTCCAAGCCTGGTACCACTGTGTAAATTCCAACTGCTATAGTGCCTTATATCTGTGCCTACAGAAACTGTTTTTATTCATTACCACTCACTCATATACAATCTTCAAGCTAAATTACAACACAAAGAACTGTGTGTGGTCTTCCCATGATTGGGTACTCTGGACCTTGGCCCTGCTTACACACATGTGGTGCAGATAGACCATATTCCTAGATTGTAAGCTCTAACGAGCAGAGCCCTCTGTTTCCTCTTGTACCAAATTATATTGCAACTGTAATGTCTACCTTCATTTTGTAAAGTGCTGCGCAAACTGTTGGCGCTATATAATTCCTGTATTATAATAATAAAAAGATCTATCAGCTTTTTGAATATAGCCTATACCATTTGTGCCAGTTTCCTTCACCATAATAAGGCTTGGGAAGCTTTAATTCCCCCCATAGTGTAGAAAAAGACATGGTAAGTCAATAATAGGGGAAGATCAGCTATAGCAGGGGTAGGCAACCTTTCAGAGGTTGAGATCTATCTTGACAACATGGAGGAAATCAAAAATCCCCCGGGGTGGGGGAAGGGCGCCCTTAAAAAAACAAACCAACTATAATTCCCCAATAAGAATACAACATAGCTTCCTGTGTACCCCCTCCCACAGTAGTGTCCTCAGCTCCTCTACACATCATCCCCCCACAGTAGTGCCCTTTGTCCCCCCCCCCACTATAGTGTCCTCTGCCCTCCCATAGCAGTGTCCTCACCCCCTCTCCATAGCAGTGTCTTATATTCCCTCTACATTGCACCCCCTCCCATTCTAGTATCCTCTGCACCCCAAAGCATTGTCCTGTGCCCCCTCAAAGCAGTGTCCTCTATCCCCTTCACACCCCCACTGCTACTGCTATGTCCTCTGTCCCCCCCCCCCCCACTGTAGTGTCCTCTGTCCCCATCACACACATCCACTGTAGTGTCTTCTATCCCCTTCACCCCCCCCCACTGTAGTGTCCTCTGTCTCCCCCCCCCATGCAGTGTCTGTCCCCTTCATTCCCCCATTATAGTGTCCTCTGCTGCCCCCCAATACAAGTCCTATGTCTCCTTCACACCCTCCCCCCTTCTCCGTAATGTCTTCTGTCCCTCCCCCAATGCAGTGTCCTATGTCCCCTTCACATATACACCCCCTTCCCAATGTAGTGTACTCTGTCCCCTTTACACCCCCCATAGTGTCCTCTGTCCCTTTCACAACAGTGTGTCAGTAGCACTCTCCTTCTTTACACTAGTGAACAGTAAAGCAGGAAGCATGACAGTATTGGGTAGAGGGCAGGGGCGGGAGCTGCCGGAGTTAACTTTTCACATTAACAAGCTGGTGATTGGTTGCTAGGACTGCCCAGCAACCAATCATTTGCTGTTCAATGTGAAAAGTTAACTTCGGCAGTTCCCGCCCCTGCCCTCTACCTAATACAGTGACTCTTCCTTCTCTCTGCTTTGCAGTGAAGAGGAGAGTGGCCAAGGTTAGGGGATGTACCAGCAATGCAGGGCTGTGTTCCCAATCGACCCCTCGGCTGCCTGCGGTCGACAGGTTGATCGCGATCCATGACTTGCGAACCCCCGAGCTAAAAGGAGTTCACAGTCAATACTGGTGACTAGCCCTTGGTCCTCTCCTGCTTTTTTTAAGCTTACTTTCCATTGTTAAGTTCTTCTTTAATATCCCAACTCTGAGAATTAGACAAATTCTACCTTTTGCAGTGGGCACTACAAAAATTAAATGTTTCTTTTGTCTAGGAGGCACAGGAGCAGGAACTATTGCTTGTCTTTTTCTCCCCAAAACTCCAGTCTGTTGGCAGCTTCTTGAAGGTCACTATTGGCCCTGCAGTGTACGTGGAAGATTTGAGCATGGCTTACAGAGGAGGATACTGTTCACATTATTGGAGGCATCCTGCTGAAGCACAGAATATGTTAAGCATTGCTCATTATTTCATCATCCGTAGAGATAATAATCATTTAACCCCTGCATTGCGGGGGGCTCCACTCAACAAGGTCATTCTTTTATCATTCCTGGAATTGGGCTTTAACCGCTTCTTGACCGCCCTATAGCAGATATACTGCTACAGGGCGGTAAGGGTGCGCAAAATCACGTGTGTGTGTATATGTATGTATATATATAATTTTGCACTTCTGGGTAGGGGGCGCATGCAAGGTGCACGCAAGCCCTATCTGTGCTGCCATTCGCAGCCGCAGTTGTCAATCACTGGGTCTCGGCCGGTGATTACTCACCGGCGCCCAGTGATTTCCGAGCATCTCCGATGGAGAGGAGAACTGTTTGTAAACCATACAATTCTCCTTCCTGTGAACTCGTGCACACTGCTTTGCATGGCTGTGCATAGCACAGCCATGCAAAGCAGTGTGCTTACAGTGAACACACGAACACAGCACTATGTAAGCCAACACACAGTTAACCCTTTGATCACCCCTCATGTTAACCCCTTCCTGCCCAGTGCCATTAGTACAGTGTCAGTGCTTTTTTTTTTAATACTGATCACTCTATTGATGTCACTGGGGATGTCAGTGACACCAAGTCAGTTCCCCCCCCAGTGTCAGAATGCCCGCTGCAGTCCTGCTATAAGTCGCTGACCACCGTCATTACTAGTAAAAATAAAAAATAAATCTCATTATATATACCACCATTTGTAAACGCTATAACGTTCACGTAAACCACTTAATTTACACATATTGGATTTTTTTTATTAGCAAAGACATGTAGCAGAATACATTTTGGCCTAAATTTATGGCAAAATTAGATTTTTTTAACATTTTTTTACTGGACATGTTTAATAGCAAAAAGTCAAAAATATTGTTTTTTTCTCAAAATTGTTGGTTGTTTTTTTTTATAGCGCAAAAAATAAAAAACGCACAGGCTATCAAATACCACCAAAAGAAAGCTCAATTTGTGGGGAAAAAAGGACATACATTTCATTTTGGTGTAGCATTGCATGACTGCGCAATTGTAAGTTAAAGAAACACAGCACCGTAACGAAAAAAATGGTCAGGACGGGGGGTAAATCCTCAAGAGGGCAAGTGGTTAACATAGCTTCTTAGCTTTTAATCTCAAGAAAACATAAATCAACTATGATATCAGAAATGTGTGTCTGTATGAAGGATTTCTCTCCTTGTGCTCATTAAATATCCTGTCACAATACCCAGTGATGGGCATCTTAGGGTGCTCTCTGAATCTGAGCTGCCAGACAGGTAAATACCTAGGGACCTTTGTGTCATGGGTTGTAAAAGAGTTACAGTCCTTGCCTTGCTGCAATTGCACAGTAAATATTAGATAGATCATAACTGTGTCAAAATATTTTTAATCCAAGCCCTGTACTTATCCATTATTGCTGTTCTCTATTCTGGATGAATATTTGAGTTCACTTTGGAACAAAAGAGCTGTAAAGTGCATAAAAAACGCAAGAGGAAGAATCCTGCTTAGTCATCTCTATTGTCTGTTAGAAATCCTCTTGGTGATTGATCCTCACCTTTCAATCAATTTACTCACGTAATGTTACTAATGTACTCATTGCTAATTCCCTCCCTAAATTCAGAGTCAAGCCAGCCATAGATGGTTCGAATCTCGGCTGGTACAGTAGGGACCAGTTGAGATTTAGGCAGAATGAGTGTACCCAAGATGAGTGTTGCATGACCAATATGTTGGATTTTACATGTGATTATTGCTAGTGACTATTATAGCCGCTAGACGTAAAAACTGTACTCTCCTGGAGGGGATGGTACCCCCCCCCCCCCGCCCACATTACCCCATCAAAACGGAATCATGTTTTTTTTTTTTTTTCTTTCCTGCAACCCAAGGTTAATGTTGTTGGTTCTGTCTACTGCTGGCTTCATAAATCTCTCAGGGGTGTGGAAGGAAAGAAGTCCCAACCACCCCAAGAGCTCTATACACTACCCAATCAGTGACAGGAATATACTACAGCAGCCTTTATCAACCATTTATCACCAAAGAAACCTTGAAATAACTTTCAGGTCTCAGGACACTACTTCTAATAAATATGATTATATCTACAGTTTACAATACATCAGTGTGAATAATAAATTGTAGATAAAATATGTAGGACCCTTTTTATGGCGTGTAGGCTGCT
Source organism: Staurois parvus (assembly GCF_062004578.1). Lineage (NCBI taxonomy): Eukaryota > Metazoa > Chordata > Amphibia > Anura > Ranidae > Staurois > Staurois parvus. The sequence continues at coordinate 24,786,788 of NW_028318095.1, forward strand.
AGGTAAAGTTACCTAGCTCCTCTATAATCAGAGGAGCAGGGGCTGATCGTTTAGGACTGCTCAGTGTTTTACAGGCTGCTGTGTTACTTCCCCCTGTCTTCTAGAGGATTCCAGAATCATAGTGGGAGGAAGGATGGGGCATTAAGCCTGAATATTTATGAAACTACAGCCAATCCCTGGGAAGGTGTGCCCAGTAGATGGTGAAAGAGCTTATAAATAGTTGGAGGCCTGGATAGCAAAATGAAGTGTTCCTGGGTCCGGTCCTGCAGGTGGAGACCCCTGTGCAGAGGCCCTGTGTCTGCAGGTATTAATGCCCAGTCTGTCCATAATTGGTTATATCAGAGAAATAATCATCTCATGCTTGTCTGCACCTTTATTATATTTTATAGTATATAGAGACATATGCAGCTATATTTGCTCATAATATATGCAGCCTGTGCTTCCTGTGTATTATCACTGCAAATAATTGTGGTCTGATGTACTTTCTCTCAGTACAGTGAAAACTTGTCTGCTGACTACACATAGCACTGTGAGGGCAAAATCTACAAACCTATAGAAGAAATATAGGAAGCCTAATATAAGCTCGCAAGTACCAGATAACATGTATAAAGCAAAATAATTAATAATAAATAGATAACTTTATAATACCTCTATAGTACACCAATAGTTTGCTCCCTTTCCTTGTAAAAAAGACAAGTAGGGAGTATCAGTCCAGCAGGGCTCATTCACACATGCAGCTATACTGCCACCCCAATCTGCTTTTCAGAGGGCATTTGACAGGCAGTAAGGAGAAGACATGTCGCTTACTGACCTCCTGCTTTAACATGGGTTGGCACTTTGAGAGTTGCAGCAGTAAATCTGCAGCTCAGCTGCCTGTTTTATCGCTCCCATGGCCACATGTGTGAACATTCCCTTAGAGCGGAGGTATCAAGCTCAATTTCATTGTGGCCCGATAGGATTATGGTTGCCCTCAAAGGGCCGGTCCTATCTGACTATGTATTCAGACTATGTATTTGTATTTTGACTATATATTCAGAGTTCAGGAGTGTGCTATGTACAGAGTTCTGGAATACCCAACATATAGAATGCGTCATGTACCGAGTGCAGTTGTAGGCAACGCTCCAAGTGCAGGCTTTAGGGGTATACTGTGTTCAGCGTGCAGGGTTCAGGAGTATGCTACTTACAGAGTGCAGACTGTCAATATTTCACTTCCACCCCTCCTTCTCGGATCTGCCCTCTGCACCACTCTCCCCCACCCCTGCACACATCTCCCTCCACAGCCTTCATCTCCTCCACCCAAAAAATGTCTTTGCATCTCACCTACCCAACCCAGCTCTAGTACCTCCCGACAGTGTAGGCCACTCTCACTTGCAGGGAGGTCATTAGTTGGCATCTGTTTCCACCCTGCCCTCCCATGAGTGTGTGACCTGAGAGCTGCTGAGAGGAAATCTGTCCTTGTAAACACAGAAGTGGGGAGCAGAGGGTGACCCTGTTCCTCCAGGTTCCAGCTGAAAGCAAAGCCCTGGGTGCGAGGGCCTGGTAGACCAGATTCATCCCATGGGTTAGTACGAACATAGCAAGGAGCCTTTTTTTGAAGGGTCAGTGCACCCAAAACCAATATTTTAGATTTTGGCCTATGCAGAAGAATTAATTTATAATTCTATAGATGTAATGGGAAATCTATTGGTAAGTTCTCCTTGCTTGAATTACTGGAACTTCATACCAGTTTTGACCATTAGGCTTTATTCACATGTGGCTGGAGCCACCTGAAGCTCAGGCTAGGCAGTCTGTTACTCTTAGGGGATGCAGCTGTTGCATGGACACAGCCACTTGTACCAGTTTGGCAGGAGTCCTGTGACAGGTGAGTGGTCCTGAATCTTGAATACAGAGTTCCCGCTATGTTTTTTTTTTCTTTTTTTTACAGTTATCATTTAACCACTTACCCTCCAGAGGATTTACCCCCTTCCTGACCAGATCATTTTTTTTGCAGTACGGTGCTGCGTTAATTTAACTGATAATTGCGCAGTCATGCAACGCTGCACCCAAATTAAATGTTTGTCCTTTTTTTCCCCCACAAATGGAGCTTTCTTTCGGTGGTATTTTATCGCCTCTGCATTTTTTTAATTTTTTGTGCTATATACAAGAACAAAATGACAATTTTGAAAAAAAAAACAATATTTTTGGCTATAAAACATATCTAGTAAAAAAATTTTAATCAAATTTCCTCATAAATTTAGACCAAAATGTATTCTGCTACATGTTTTTGCTAAAACAAAAAACCCAATACGTGTAAATTAATTGATTTACATGAAAGTTATAGCCTTTACAAATGAGGGTATATATACTGGAATTTTTTATTGTTTTTTTAATATTAGTAATTGTGACGGGAGTGACTTTTGGGGGTAGGGGACCGCTTGGTCAGCTCATGTCCCCCTCATTATGTTTAACCCACCCTGTGCCTGTTAAGGGGTACAGGGTGTAAATGTGAATGTCCCAGTCTTGTGTATAGTGTGTGTTCCTTTGTCCCTGCCATATGGTTGCCTATTGTTCTATGTCATGTGTTCCTGCATTGTCTACTGCCATGTGGCTATTCCTTTGTTCTAGGCCACATGGCTGTCCATTGTTTGTTTGCCATGTGCTTCATCCCATTGTTCTGTGTCTTGGGTTGGTTGGGGTAGTTCCATGTAGCCCTTCCCACTGATGGGGCGGGCTGATGATGTATTTCCTGTTCCTGGTTGTGTTTCCCCGCCCTCTGTATATATCCTGTGTTTTGTGTTAAAATAAACGGAGTTGGCTTCCTGTTTAAGAAGAGCTGGGTGCTGTCTATGTCCTGAGGGATTTCAAGGGTGTGGTCCGTGGATGGTGTTCGGACAGGGGAAGCTGTGGTATAATGGAAAAACTCAGTGCGGTCTGGGTTCCAGTTCCATTACAGTAATGGTGGCGATCAGCGGCTTATAGCGGGACTGCAGCGGGCATTCTGATACTGGGGGGGAACTGACTAATTGTCACTGACATCCCCAGTGACACTAATACAGTGATCAGTGCTAATTAAAAGCACTGACACTGTACTAATGACACTGGGTAAGAAGGGGTTAAGATTTGGGGAGAACAAAGGGTTAACAGTGTGCTGTGTGTGTTTTACTGTGTAAGCAGGCTGCTTTATATTGCTCTGCTATGCAGAGCAATACAAAGCAGTGTGCAGGAGCTGACAGGGGAGAGATCTGTATTGTTTACATACAGACCTTTCCCCTGTCAGTGCTCCACGGCACGTGCCGGTTGCTGGCACGTAAGGGCATGCACGCGGCGCCCTTCCTGGAAATACAAAATCATATATATATGATTTTGCGCAGCTCTGCCGCCCTGTAGCAGTAGTTCTGCTATAGGGTGGTCGGGAACCAGTTAAAGAGTCTCCCTTCCTCTTCCCGTACTTCTAGAAGAGCTAAGCTGGCCAAAGAATATTCAGCACACTTCCAAATATGTTTGATACCTGGTCATCCATTGTGGTTCCACCTGCTGCTACACCTCTAATAGGTCCTGTACCAGGGGTGGACTGACCATTCAGAAACTCGGGCACTGCCCGAGGGCCTGGAGTCCGTAAGGGGCCCCATGAGATGCCCCTGGTACCTTTCATAGGCTCTTTTGGGTGTGGTTTGAGTGTGGGCGAGGACACAGGGGCCCCATGATCCTCTATTGCCCGGGGGCCCCATAAGTTGTCAGTCCGCCCCTGTCCTGTACCTATGTAGGGGCAGCACAGTGGCTAAGTGGTTAGCACTTCCGCCTGGCAGTACTAGGGTCTTTGGTTTGAATCCCAGCCATGGCACCACCTGCCTGGAGTTTGCATGTTCTCCCTGTGCCTGCGTGGGTTTCCTCCCACACTCCAAAGACATGCTGGTAGGTTAATTGGATCCTGTCTAAATTGGCCCTAGTATGTGTATGTATGAATGCGAGTTAGGGACCTTAGATTGTACACCCCTTGAGAGTTAGGGACTGATGTGAATTTACAATATATATATGTAAAGCGCTCCATAAATTGAAGGCGCTATATAAGCACCTGAAATAAATAAAATAAATAAATGTAGCAGCTGATGGGATGAACCACAGTATGCAATGGGGGAGCAGGCACACTCTGGAGTGTTGCATGCTGAAGATTCATTGGACAAATGTAGCTCTTCCAGAGAGAACAAATTGGATACATGGACAGCAGGACAGGTAACAAGAAACTCTTTAATTTTTTTCATAGTGGCAGCAGAGCAGTTTAAGCTCCCTTTCACACCAGAGCATTTTTTGCATGTGTTTTTGCTCTTAAGCCTATGCACAACAATGCTTAGCAAAGGTAATCTAGTTCTATTTAATGCAAGCGGTTAAAATCTCAACACATAGGGGTTGATTTACTAAAGGCAAATAGACTGTGCACTTTGCAAAGTGCAATTACACACTGCAAGTGCAGTTGCTCCAGAGCTTAGTAAATGAGGTAAAGCTTCCCTTTGCCAAGAATACCAAATCACATGCAAGGAAAAAAAAAGATATGCATCTTTGCTTGCACATGATTGAATGATGGAAGTCAGCAGAGCTTCTGATCATTTACCAAGTTCTGGAGCAGTCACACTTTGCAAAGTGCACAGTCTAATTGCCTTTAGTAAATCAGCCCCTTAACTTGAAAAAGTACATGAGCCTTATATGGAGCTGTCACATGTTTTTGGCCCCATTGAGTTTAACACTTGTGAAACACGTGTATATGTGTGCAAAATGTACAAAAACAAAAAAACACACCTTTATAAGCACATCCATATGCTAACGCGCTTCCAGTCTGAGTTGCACACCTGAAATGGGAACAATGTTTCAATGTTAGTGTTTCGCCATCTAGTGGATACATGTGAACACTGACAGTTAATCGATGAAATTAAATTTTCTTGTGTCAGAAGTATAATTTGGCAAAAAAGTAATGCTCAAAAGTTGTATATATCTAGAAATGACCACATGGAAATGATCTGCATAAAAACTAGAGGATTAATTCCGGTTTAAGCACTTATTCTTTGTTCAGTATCCCATAACAACTAATCATACTTCATTCTTCTGAAGTCAGACAAGTGAGAGATGAATTCTAATTGGTTGATGCGGGTTACTATTTAAAGGAGAAGTGTGAGAATAAATATATATATATATTTTTTTATTAAATTTTTTTTCTACTCACATCTCTGCGGCAGCATCAGGCTTCAGCCCGCTGTCAGCTGATTCTGGGTCACAGGAGAGCATAGGTAAGCTTTGGCCATACTTCTTTTTGTAATAATCAAGAAGGCTTTGTTCATTGTATGTATCTCCATGCTTAATTTTTAGCTTTGACCGGACTTTGCCTTTTTTCAGCCCGATTAGATGTTTTATTATACACTTCTATGGCAGTGTGTTAATCTAATTGACTTCTATAGATTTCACACAAATAAAAATTTTACTTTCTTTTAGACAAACAATCTGAATTTCTCTCTAATCATGCTAGTTGATTGAAAGCCTATTTAATTACATGTACCCCATATTTCCACAATCTAAGTCCAGGGGGCATGTAATAGGAACACTTACCATATTCATTGGTCCTGTGGCAGTGGGTATTCTTCATTCTTGCCCCAGAATTTGGATGTATCCTTGATATCATCATGTGCACTTCAGGCCAGCAGCCTCATATGCATAGTGCTAAGTAAAAATAAAAACTAATTCTTCATTC